>NW_017670688.1:68187-289574 GCF_001879085.1 Nicotiana attenuata
GCTGCGGCGTGCAGCCCGATCCAATAAATAATAAATAATGACTGACGGAAGAAATCTCGTAAAAGCACTAAGCAGTTCTATATCAAAGCAGTAAGAACATTTTAATAGTCGACTGCGCTCACTGGGGGTGTGCAGACTCCGGAGGGGCTCCTACAGCCCAAGCGCTATACTGCTGCGGCGTGCAGCCCGATCCATATAATATACTGTTGCGGCATGCAGCCCGATCCATATAAGTATACTGCTGCGGCGTGCAGCCCGACCCTTAGATATATATATACCTTGCTGCGGCGTGCAGCCCAATCCATAACATATCAGTCATCCTCACTATTGGGTTCTCAACCCCTCTCAGTCAATATAAACTTCGCCCCTCGGGCATACTAAGACAAGATAGGGATTCCAGCCCACATATTACTCTCATTTTGGTTTAGCTATTTCAAAGTCAGTTCATATTTTATTAAACAGTTAGAAACATGACTGAGGGTATGATTTTTAACAAGTAACGTGAGGTCAATCAGTACCAATGCCCCTAAGGGTTCTACAGGTCGGCACAAGGCCCCAAACATGGCAACTAGCCCAAACTGTAATGGTATAATTTAAGTCTCAGTCAAAAATACAGTAGAATCATCAATCGGGATGGACCAAGTCCAAATTCCCAGTAGTAATGGACCCCACGCTTATCATGCAGCGTGTGTCTCACCTCAACACAGCACTACGTTGTGCAAATCCGGGGTTTCAAACCCTCAGGACATCATTTATAACCATTACTCACCTCAAGCCGGCCAAAATCCTAGCTCGCTATGCCCTTGCCTCGCAAATCAACCTCCTCGCGCGTCGAATCTAGCCAAAACCACAATGAATACGTTACAATAGGCTAAGGGAATATAACCCAATCGAAAAGACTCGAAAAATATCAAAATTCACGAAGTTGGCAAAACCCGAGCCCCGGGCCCACTTCTCGAAAAATCAGAAAATTAACATCACCGGAAATCACATCCGAGCCCTCTAACTCATTAGTCAACATCCGGTTGACTTTTCCAATTCAAACCTTCCTTAAAGAGACTAAGTGTCTTATTTCCATCTAAAACCAATCCAATTCAACTCACTCACCCGAGACTCTCATAATGAAACATAAGGAAGCAAAAAATGGAAGAAACGGGGCGGTAACTCATATGACGACAGGCCGGGTCGTCACAAGAACGATTCATAACTAATAAAAAGGGAACAACAATAAAATAAAAAATACTGTCTTCACTCTAGTGCTCCAAATAATCTGAAAAAACATATATATGATAATGAATCTAATAGACCATAACTAATAGAGAATCAACCAACAAATTTAACAAAATTAATACGACTTCAAATTAGCATCTATAATCATGATAGCGGCAGGGCTTTTCTAGCAGAAAAGATAAAATGTATAATGTCACATTGAAAATCAAATAATTAAATATTTACGAACAAAAATCAAGCCTCAAATGGCATAATGACAAACAAAAGTTTGGTATGAACAAAACAATAAGTACACAAAAGGTTTAAGCTTAGTGGTTGTCTAACCATATTAAGCATTACAACGCACGAACCTTCGCCGAAGAGAATAAGTTGATCATTAACCATCTGTTTCTTCAATAGGGTATGTGCACCTTTATGTTTAAATAGGAGTATAATTTTCAGTAAAACAAAGGCTAAATAAATTTGAAAAAGGACGTTTAGTTGCTTATTAAAAAGACACAACCTTTCAGAAAGGACACATCAAATCAAATTAGATGTTTTCTTCTAAATTAAAAGTATTATTAAATTATGTTTTTATAAGTAAGATATTTAAGTTATTTAGAAGGGTATTTATATAATTTGACTTTTAAGTTAAGGGCTTTCGACTTTTAATATACTATAGATAGATATAGATATAAATATAAACTAGTATATATAATTTAAATAATAAAAATATTGAAAATTGAACCTATAAAATTTAAATTCTAGATTCATATTTCTACACCAAAGAGGTAGAGAATACATGGAAAGTAACTTTGAGCTCTTCCACAAAAATAACAGTAGGTAGGTAATGGGTATGATTGGTGATTATGTTGCTACAATTTGAATAACTGCGAATTTCAGTAGTCTGTGAAGTTGGCATCATAGTGTAAACATTCAATTTGTTCCATTTTATTTGACATTATTTACATTTTATAATGTTCTAATTGTGTACGGGTAAAATCGGGAATAATGTTATCCCCGACTTCCCGATAAAGAAACGAGAGGGAAGCATGATCTAACGCAACCTCGAGTAAGGTCGAAGGATTCCTTGTTTCTTAAACCAGAGAGGACGGACTGCGCACCCTGGATCAGGCACGGCTGAACATCGAATCCGGATAGAGTGAAGTTCTGGGACTAAGGACAGAGAGAACGGTTTAGCACGATGAGCGGGGGCAGATCGGCATTTATCGAAAAAAGAAGATTTTTACGTTATTTAGACTTGTACTAGGATTGAAATTTTCCTTATAAAGAGGAGAACTTTTATATTTTAAACCATTGTTGCCACGCATATCCAAGCAATAAAGTTCATTTTTGTCTTCTAGCTGTTGTTCAAAAGTTTTTTCAATTCCCCTTTTCTTCAGTTATAATCGAGCCCATATCGAGGGCTCGATCAGAGCCGGTCTTAGTGTTTAATCAAAGCCAAGCTTAGTTATTCCATTGCGTTTGATTTGGTCATTTGATCTCTCTTTAATTTAATTATTTGTTGTTCTTATATCATTCGTGTTAAATTAAATCACGTATCCTTTAAACCGCGAACAAATTTAGTTGTTACTCATTTTTAAGGTTAACAATTTGGCGCCTACCGTGTGACGAAGTATAATAGTGGTGATTTAATACGAATCTCTATAACACACCCTATTTTACAATTGTTCTTTGAATTTTGATTTCAGGTTAACCTAAGAATGTCAAATTGTCAGTCTGCTCACTTGAACATTGACGCCGTGTCAGGCCACTACGGTGAAAACAACAACATGGTACCCATCAAAGACGTTCCCCCTGTTGATCCCAATGGTGTCCCTGTCACTGACTCGGTCGGCGCTAACTCACAGGTTGCCATCAGCATCAACCTGCCAACTGACCCCGAAAATAGCAGTCGCGGGGCACCCCGGCCATCGGCTTGAGAAGAATTCGAAAGGGAAGGTGATAGCGTTAGCTTGCGGTTGATATTCATAATGTTGCAAGCTCAGCAAGCGGCAATAGCACAGTTGTAGACCCAAAGTCACGTCCCTAGCAGGATCAAGCCTTAGTGGGTCAAGGAAAACACTCGAAAAGATGAACAAATTGCCGTGGAACCGGATGAATTCGGGCCCAGAAAAACTTCCGAGGTGAAGAAAATTCTTGAAGCACTGACAAAGCGGGTGGAGTTTGGTGAGAAAAAGATAGAGGCAACGACCAGAAGGTGGAAACTTACAATTCTAGGGTCGATCGGATCCCGAGAGCGCCTCCAATATTAAATGGGCCCGATTCTAAAAAATTCATTCAGAAGCCTTTTTCCCCGAGCGCACAGCCAAAGCCGATCGAAGAGATTCTGAATGCCCGGCATTCCCAAGTATAATAGGACAACAGATCCAAACGAGCATGTAACCTCCTATACATGCGTAATCAAGAGGAATGACCTAGAAAACGACGAGATCAAATCGATGTTGTTGAAGAAATTTGGGGAAACCTTGTCCAAAGGAGCGATGATATGGTATCACAACTTGCCTTCGAATTCTATTGATTCATTTGCTATGCTTGCAGATGCTTTCGTAAAGGCCCATGCCGGCGGAACGAGGAAATCATACCTTTTCAAAGTCAAGCAAAGAGATAACAAGATGCTTAGGGAGTTCGTGTCGAGGTTCCAGATGGAGCTAATGGACATGCCCCCTGTCCCGGATGATTGGGCCATTCAGGCGTTTACTCGGGGCTCAACCCCCGAAGTTTCATGGATTCTCAACAATTGAAGCAAAACTTGGTGGAGTACCCAATGGTCACTTGGGTTGACGTCCATAACAGGTATCAGTCAAAGATCAGAGTCGAGAACGACCTACTGGGGGCCCCCCGGGTCTGTTTACCCCAACAGAGCAAATGACAGGTCTAAGAGAATCATCGACCAGGATCCAAGGCCGTTCGGAGATCGGTATCTGCCGTACGACTCGAATCGGAGGAGAAATAGATCCAGGAGTCACCTGACTAGGAACAACAGGAGAAATGATCAAGGATCGAGAAACGAGGCCTGATGAGCAAAAATAGTTTTGACAGGTCGCTCGAAGGTAGGGAAGCTTCGAGATTATCGGAGTACAATTTCAATGTGGATGCTGCAAGTATAGTGTCGGCCATAGGTCGCATCAAAGAGACCAAGTGGCCTAGACCACTACGGTCCGATCCCGCACAGAGGGATCATAGCTTGGTGTATAAGTGCCATAGTATTCACGGTCATAGGATCGAATAGTATTGACAGCTAAGGTAAGAAGTAGCTCGATTATTCAACAATGGAAATCTTCGAGAATTCCCAAGCAAACGAGCTAAAAATCATTTTAGAAACAGGGATGCCAATAAACAGGTTGAACAAGAGAAGCCTCAGCACGTGGTCAACATGATCATTTGGGGAGTAGATGTCCCCCAAGGGCCAATGATAAAACGCACCAAAGTTTCTTTCACAAGGGAAAAATGCTCAGCGACGAAGATGCCGAGGGCATTATCCAGCCTCACAAGATACACTGGTAATATCCGTGCTTATTAATAAATCTCGAGTTAAACGTGTGTTGATTGATCCAGGTAGCTCGGCCAACATCATTCAATGGAGGGTCGTAGAACAATTGGGATTAATTGACCAAATCGTGCTGGCAGTCCGGGTGTTGAACGGATTCAACATGTCGTGTGAGACGGCAAATGGTGAAAACTTTATTGGTAAACACTATCGGTACCACACAGGAAATAAAGTTCCATGTGATCGAGGGGGATATGAGGTACAACGCCTTGTTCGGAACGCCATGGGGTCACAGCATGAGACGGTGCCTTCAACCTTACATCAGGCATTGAAATTTCCCACTCCGGGAGGAGTCAAAATAGTCTACATGGAACAGCCGGTCGCAAAGGAGATGTTCACTATCGATAAAGTAATCCGGGTGCCTGTGATTTCGACATTAAAAAGCAGGGAACTGGCCGAAATAAAGGAAACCAAATAGAAATCAATGATCCCGACCTCGATCGGGCCGAAAAAGCAGGAGGATCACATAGCGGACGAGGAGGATGATTACAGCGTCCCGAGATCTTTTATCGAACACGATGACACCGATGCCACTAAGTCAACAATCAAGGAATCGGAGTAGGTTACACTGATCGAGCACCTACCGGATCGAAAGGTATATCTGGGCACGGGCTAACTCCCGAGCTCAGGAACAAACTTATTGATTATCTTAAAGCTAATGTTGATTGCTTCGCCTAGTCCCATTTAGATATGACAGGGATCCCACCGGGGGTGAAGACTCACAAATTGAGCTTGGATCCAAAGTTCCACCCGGTCAAATAAAAGAGAAGGCCGCAGTCCGAGATCAAACACGCGTTCATCAAAGACGAGCTATCTAAGCTTTTGAAAATAGGTTCCATCCAGGAAGTTAAGTACCCGAATTGATTAGCTAATGTAGTAGTCGTACATAAAAAAGGAAACAAACTTATAATGTATGTAGATTATAAGGATCTAAACAAGGCTTGTCTGAAGGATTCATTCCCTTTTCCTAACATCGATATAATGATCAACGTGGCATCTAGACACGAGATACTGAGTTTTTTCGACACCTATTCCGGGTACAACCAAATTCAGTTGGACCTGGGCGATCAATAAAAGACTTCTTTCGTAACCAAATTCGGCACCTACTGTTATAACGTGAAGCCGTTCGGGATAAAGAACGCTGGTTCCACGTACCAACGCCTAGTTAACCGGATGTTTGAAGAACAAACAGGGAAATCAATGGAGGTTTATATTGACCATATGTTGGTTAAGTCCCTACGAGCACAGGACCATTTGAAATATTTGCTCGGGCAAGTTCCTCGGGTTCATAGTATTCAACCGGGGAATAGAGATCAACCTAGAAAAAAATTAAAGCTATAGAAGATATCACCATAGTTGATAACATTAAGGCAGTACAAAGACTGACCGGGCGATAGCCGCGTTGGGCCGGTTTTTTTCGATATTGTCACATAAGAGCCACCGATTTTTCTCATTATTGAAAAAGAAGAACGACTTCTCTTGGACCTCGGAGTGCCAGCGAGCTTTAGAGGAACTCAAGATATACCTATCGAGCCTCCCTTGTTGCATTCTCTGAAGGCGGACGGACAACTATACCTTTACTTGGCAGTTTTTGAGGTGGCGGTAAGTGGTGCCCTGGTCCAAGAAGAATAAGATATGCAATTTCCTATTTATTATGTTAGTAGAGTCCTAGGCGATGCACAAACAAGGTGTTCACACTTAGAAAAATTAGAGCTCGCCTTATTAAGCGCATTTAGGAAATGAAAATCGTACTTTCAGTGTCACCCTATTTGTGTTGCGACCTCGTACCCACTGAGGAATGTTATGCACAAACCCGAGCTCTCGGGCCGGTTGGACAAATGGGCCATAGAAATTAGCGGGTATGATATCGAGTACAAACCCCGGACCACCATAAAATCTCAGATTTTGGTAGATTTCGTGGCCGACTTTACACCGGTCTTGATCCCCGAGGTTGAGAAGGAATTACTGCTCACCTAGGGAACTAGCTCGGGGATCTGGACCCTATTCACGAACGGTGCTTCCAACGTGAAGGTGTCCGGGCTGGGCATTGTGTTAAAATCACCGGTTGGTAACATGATAAGGCAGTCTATTAGAACTATAAAATTGACTAACAACGAAGCCAAATATGAGTCCATGATTGCAGGTCTAGAATTGGCTAAGAGCTTGGAGGTCGAGGTGATCGAGGTCAAATGTGACTCCCTCCTTGTTGTCAACAAAGTCAACGGTACTTTCAAAGTAAAAGAGGAATGGATGAGGAGATACCTGGATAAGTTGCAGGTGACATTACACCAATTCAAGGAATGGACTCAACAGCACGTACCTCGGGATCAAAATAATGAGGCCGATGCATTGGCCAATTTAGGGTCGACTGCCACGAATTCGACTCTGGAGAAGTAGTATAATTGATGAACTCGGCGGTAGAAGAAGGTCATTCCAAGGTTAACTCAACAAGCTTGACTTGGGACTGGAGGAACAAATACATCGACTACCTGAAGAAAGGGAATTGCCATCGGATCCCAAGGAGTCAAGGGCCCTGCATACTAAAGCTGCCAGGTTCAGCTTGGTCGAGTGAAAATTGTACGGATTATCCTTTTTCGGGCTACTATCTAGGCGCTTGGGTTCGGGGGACACCGACTACGCCATGAGAGAATTACACTAGGGTACTCTTGGAAACCATTCGGGAGCGGAATCCCTGATTCGAAAATTGATCAGGGCCGGTTATTACTGGAACGAGATGGAGAAGGATGCGAAAGACTTTGTTCGAAAATGAAACGAATGCCTAAGGCACGCCCCGATGATTTATCAACCAGGGCAAATGCTTCACCGGTCCTATCTCTATGGCCATTTATGAAATGGGGGATGGACATCGTCAGTCCCATGCTATGGACACCCGATAAAGCCCAATACATACTACTCATGACCGATTATTTCTCTAAGTGGGTCGAAGCACAGGCGTTTGAAAAGGCTCGGGAGAAAGAGGTCAACGACTTCATCTAAGATTATATAATATGTCGATTTGGGATACCGATCGAGATCAAGCGGAGTCAACAAACAAAACTATACACCAAAACTTGAAAATAGATTGACCGATTCGAAGGGAAAGTGGAAAGAAATCTTGCCGAAAGTCTTGTGGGCAGATCGAACGACTTCAAAAGCACCAGTGCGAACCTATTCTCTTTAGTCTACTGCGCAGAAGCTCTGATCCCGGTCGAAGTAGGGGAACCAAGAATAAGGTTCCAGTATGCTACTGAGACGTCAAACGGCGAGTCCATGGCTGCAAGCTTGGACTTATCGGACGAAAGACGAGAAGCCGCCATGGTCGGGTTAGCTACCCAAAAGCAGCGAACGGGGAGATACTACAACCGAAGGGCTAACCTTCGACATTTCTAAGTCGGGGACTTGGTATTAAGGAAAGGTATGCTACAAACCAAGAACCCAAATGACGAGAAACTAGGCCCGAATTGGGAAGGTCCGTATAGAGTTGTCGGTATAATCGGGAAAGGTTCATATAAGCTCCAGTCGGGGAACGATGTATAGCTACCGAACAACTGGAATGTGACACACTTAAAGCGGTACTACTACTAAGGTACAAACACAATTTCCTTTGAAATTTTCTATGCTTTGGACTAACTCATACAGGTATTCGGTCAGTATCCTTAGAAGACCCTAAGTTAGGATCCTTAGAAAGCATTTTTATTTTATGTTAAAAGCAAAGGCTTGAATATTAGAATTTGTTGTAAGGGTCAAACAGTCAAATGAACCGTACCCATGTAGCTCATTCTTGCCATTGCAGAAAGCTTCTATGCCTTTGATCATGTACTCTACATTCCAAGTAATGAAAGAAACTTGCCCTCTATATTTCATCACCTCGCATTTGCACCATCGATATATTCGTTAAAGTTATTTAGAACAAATAATGGGTCCGAAATCCTAGAGCCCACGGGCCTCCCCAAGTCGGGGACTGTTATCCGATAATAAGATCGGATAGCTGGGGCTATCAAATCAAGGGGCACCGAGCCTATTAGGCAGGGCCCAAACAAAAGGCTATGGCTAACTTAAAATGGCTCGGAGACGTCCAAGCCCGTACTTAGAAAGTAAGGTCCTTACACATGATTAAAATTGGACATAATTTAGAGTATCTTAAAGACTTCTTTTTTTATCAGATATTCTAAAGCCTAAGCAACTCAGAGTTGTAATCGAAACCAGGCCTTATTCGGGCTCTTGGGAAATAAGCACTCTAAATTATGTCCAATTTTATGCTAAGGCATTAATGACATTCTTCAAATAAAGATTTGCAAGCGGGTACTAAAAAGTAAAAGACACAGTATAGTCGAAGGGAAATTTTTCTATATATTCCAAAAGTATTTACAAAGTCACGGTAAAACGGCCTCAAAATAAACAAAAATGTACAAAGAAAACAAAAATAAACTAAGGCATCTCCGCCTAATCTTCATAGGGCCCGATTTGCTGCCAAAACCCTCGTGCTCGTATATCTCGTCGGCCTCGGCCTCGGCCTCGAGCCTCTTATCCTCTTTAATCTCGGCCGATAGATCTAACCCCCGGGCGTGAATCTCCTCGAGGGTCTCCCTCGGAGATAGCCACTTGATATATTCGGCCTTTGTTATTAAACGGGCCTCGGCTATCTCCACGTCATTTTTGTATTGGACCAGCATATCATGTACCTCGGAGGAACCATAAAAGCCACCTCCAACTTGGACTTCAACATGGTGTACTCCCGGCAGAGGGTATCCCTTTCCGAGACAGCCGAGCCCAGTTGTGCTCGGAGCTCATCATTCAGCCGAGACTAATTGTCGGCTTTATCCTTCACCACCCTGAGCTGGTCTTTGGCCGAGGCCAACTCCTATTAGTGGCCTACTTTTTCGAGGCTAGATGATCCATCTTGCTCCTCAGCACCTCAGCCGAAGCTTTGAGCTTGTTCATCTCGTCACGAAGCTGGTCGATCAGGTCTATCTTCTCTTGCACCTGCGAGGTTGCGGCATTATTAATATCAAATATGCTTACTTTCTTGACCAGAATGGCATGCTCCCATTTCACCGATGAAGCTTCCTTCTAAGCTTTTTCCAACTCGGCTTGGAGAATTAGGAGGTCCTTAAGGGCCTCATTTCTTTGCTCGTTAAGAGCTTTGTACATGTCCTTCTGCTGAACCTGTTCCTTGAGATCGAGCTAGATCACCTCCATCCGAGACCGATGGAAGCTCTCATGATGAAACATCGAGACCTGAAACACAAAATTGATGAGATCATAAGAATACGCTAAGGTTAAATGAACCATTCAAAGGATACAAAGAAAGAGAAGCATACCCGGTTCAGTGCCTGTTGTGCCTCGTTGAAGAGGTCGGTGCATCCACCTCGTTCATCTTTGCCTGATTCTCTTCGGTCACCAAGTAGCGAAGATAGCTGGCGAAGCCAACCGGTCTAGTTAGTACCCTGGTATTCGTCGGGATTGTAAGCATAACCATTCTTTTGATGTCGGGATCCACGCTCGGGGCAGGGAATTGCTTCACTAACTTCGGGTTCGAGCACGGCCCGTGATATGCCGTAGAATTTCGGCACATTTGATACGAATTACTTAGATTTTAACTCATCTTTTAATGCATTTTTAAATTCTTATCGAGTTTGGTTGTTTTGTAGTGCATGAGCTTAAAGACCCAAAAACATGGAAAAGAAGTCAAAAAGTCACAAAAGGATGGAAATGCTACAAGTATGCGACCGCATAACTCAGATGCTGATCGTAAATTGAAGCAGATGTGTTGGCCAAATGAAGAGAAGAATATGCGGTCCATTATGCGATCGCATAACACTTATGCGAGTCGCATAATGGTCGCATAATTCCAGTAGAAGAAGCTGCTCAACATGATTTGCGATGACATATGAGGTCGCATAACAGATATGCGGACCGCATAATTTATATATGATAAAGGCCTGGAACTAGTGACCTACAAGTCTGCAATGTAAATGGGAATTATGCGGACCGCATACGTGGTCTGCGACCATTATGCGGTCGTATAAGCTGTCTGCAAGGGTAATTTTTTCCGACTTTGACCACGACTTTTGGTCCATTATAAAAAGAATAACTAGGGTTTTTGTGGGAAGTAGCAGAAGCTCGCGGCAAGAATGCGAGTCGTTAGTCCGAGATGACCAACAGAAGTAGTCTCGGTATGCCTCAGCTCAGGAAAGATGTGGATTAATTGAAAGCTGAGCTGCAGAAGATGCAGAGTTTGGAGTTTGGCTTGACACCCTTCCTCCTGAAGGAAGGTGAGCAGGGTGCTGACACTTCCGTTCCAGGAATGGACCTTGATTTCACGACCCTGATGACAGATCCAGAAGCACAGAGTGTTGAGACCTCAAAGGCTCAAGCTCCTCCTGTACATATTGATGTTCCTTCAGATAAGGAATCTGGAGATACTAAGGAGTCCGATGAGGGGGATTCAGAGGATGAGTAGACAGATGAGGATGCACGGGTAAAGGATACTGAGGGTCACCAGGACAAGGGTAAGCAGGTTGCTGTGTCCACGAGTGCACAGGATGAGGAGGAAGCAGCTGTGCAGACAGAAATTACACATTCGATAGCAGATATGGTCTCCAAGGCAATTCCATCGACCACTCAGCCATCACCAGGCGAGGCTACCAGCTCCCAGGCCCCAGATCCAGCCTCACAGCAGGTGGAGCTTCCTGCTATACCCTCACAGCAGTTGGAGCCTCTTGCTCCACCATGGAGGACACCACTCAGTCCGAGGTTCCACCAGCTACAGCTTCAGTACCAGCAGCTGATCCCACAGCTGCCCTAGATGCTTCAGCTTCCCCGAGCACCTAGTGTGCCCCAGGGAGTCCCTGAGATTTCTTTTTGCTTTATCTATGCATTGGGGACAATTCATGATTTTTGGTTGGGGGTGGGGTAGTTATGTTCATGTTCTTGTACCCCATGTTTTGTGTAATTATTGTGTTGTACCCCATAATTTGTATATAAACTCTTGTAGTTTAGCAGTGAATTCCCTTTGGTTTTCTTCGCTGGGTTCTTTTCCAAGGGTGTAATAGTAGAACCACAGCAGTAGCATGAAATGTTTTGACTTATTTGGTGTTAACTATTGTAGCTTCAAGCATGTGCTAAATGGTGTAAATACATGATACCCTTCCTTCTTTTGCATCTAAAAAAAATATGTTCTGTTAGTCATTTTGTGAATTCGAGGCTCGCTCTTTGACTTTATGCTTATTCAGAATCTTACATATCTTGAAAAGAAAGAGTTGAGTTGCCTTGTGTCACTTGAGGGCTGAAACTATGTTGAGTTGAAAAATCCATGCGTTGTGAGTGAGTGAGGATCTGTATAAATAATGCACATGCTTAACTTGTGATGTCTAGAACTTGTCCGGTTGGTTTCTTAGTGCAGCTCTCAGGTTAATGATTGAATGTTGAAATGATCTTAGGCTCTCCTTGTGACTACTAGCCAGTTTTGCCTAAATTGACCTCCCTGGTACGTTAATTACCCTAGTTACCCCCGTTGATCCTTTAAACTTTCATTGGCTACCACATTATAAACCTTTACCCCTTCTATGAAGTAATTCCTTCTTTTGAACCCATCCCTCCTTGAACGTGTTAGAATGAGGCTATAAGCCTAAGTTCGGGGTGCCGTTATAAAGTGGAAATTGGTAAGGTTTACTACTGTGTGTGTAAAAAAAAAAAGCAATAACCTCAAAGTTGTATATACAACGAAATACAAGCTCCAAAAAGAAAAGAAAAGAAAAGAAAAAAGAGAAAAAGAGCAGAGTCTTGTGGAACTTGAAGAAATACTTTGAGGTGGTTCTAGGTTGGTAACCCGAGGTAAATAGGGGCTATGTAGTAAAAGAGCATAATGCATGTAGAGTTCAAGGAGGGTATAGCCACACATTTCCAAATATTCATCCAACCCGTCCCGAAGCCTACGTTATAACCCGTGAAAAGTCCTCAGTGATCTACGATCAATCATTCCTGAGATAGCGACAAAGTTAAAATAAGGGCAAGCATATGGACTGATACTTGTAGCATGTGGCTTTCGTTTCGAGTGCTAGAGTGTTTTGATTGCATCCCCTGTACATATATATATGAGTGGGGATTTTCTTTGTTGTGAGCGCGCATGAATTGTAAGACTTAGCAGAAGTTAGGCTCTTAAAGTAGAACACAAGTGCACTTAGCTGTGAATAGCATTTTGTCATTTTGGTAGAGGCTCTAAGGTCACGAGTTGATTAGTCGAATGGTTGAATGATATGTTATCTTCCAGGAAGGGTAAATAAATGGAGTTACATGCTTGTTAGCTGTCAGTCAAAACCATCTATAGCCATTACTGTTTGTGGAATGTCGGAAATAGAAATAGTATAGAATAGGATAATTTTGTTTTAGTTGCTTGAGGACAAGCAAGATTTTAAGTTGGGGGTGTTGATGTGCCGTAGAATTTCGGCACATTTGATACCAATTACTTAGATTTTAACTTGCCGCTTAATGCATTTTTAGTAAATTCTTATCAAGTTTGGTTGTTTTGTAGTGCATGAGCTTGAAGACCCAAAAATATGGAAAAGAAGTCAAAAAGTCACAAAAGGATGGAAATGCTACAAGTATGCGACTGCATAAGTCACATGCGGACCGCATAGCTCAGATGCTAATCGCAAACTGAAGCAGATTTGTTGGCCAAATGAAGAGAAGAATATGTGGTCCATTATTGCATAACACTTATGCGAGCCGCATAATGGTCGCATAATTCCAGTAGAAGAAGCTGCTCAACATGATTTGCAATGACATATGCGGTCGCATAACAGATATGCGGACTGCATAATTTATATGTGATGAAGGCCTGAAACTGGTGACCTACAAGTCTGCGATGTAAATGGGAATTATGCGGACCGCATACGTGGTCTACGACCATTATGCGGTCGCATAAGCTGTCTGCAAGGGTAATTTTTTCCAACTTTGACCACGACTTATGGTCCACTATAAAAAGAATAACTAGGATTTTTGTGGGTCATTCAAGTCTGAAAAAGGTCCTACATAGAGAGCATTGATTACTCCATTAATTTGGAAGCTTGTGAAGAAGGAATCTTGCACTTTTGTAAGCTTTATGGCATTATTAAATACTTTGTTCTTGTATTTTAGAATGAGTAGCTAGTTTTAAATATTAAGTTTGTGGACCCTAGATGGGTGTAATGTTAATGGGTGTTTAATATTAAATATATATATATATATATGTAATGGTTGGTTGATATTTATTCAATTCTTGTTCTTTATTTATGGTTGGTGGTTGCAAACATTAATCTATTCCATTTTACTCTTTCTTTACTTGGAAAAGTGGGTTAGGGTTTGGTAGAATTGAATATCAAGAACTCAAGACTTTAAATCTTGTTTAATAAAATCACTTAGGAATAAGTAGGTTCTACTTTGAATAAATTGGTTGTTCTTAAATTGCAACTATTTTATATTTGGGAAAATCATAAAGAGAAAATACTACCCAACCACTGGAAAATATTGGGTAGTCATTTAGAAATCATTTGCATATCAAAGGACCTCCCATTAGAAATATATCATATTAACACCGATAGCATTACATTTCATTGACGGGGACAAAACCTAGGTTTCCTTGATCAAATCATTTACATTCTCACAACGAAATTAGTTATCTTCTTAATTCACAACTATACTTTTATCTTGTTACGCTAAAGGAATATACGACCTAAGTCAAGTGACACACTACTCGAGTAACCTTTTCACGCCTATTCCCTGTGAGATTCAACCCCAACCTTGTTGGGTTATTATATTTGTCACTAACAGCCTTACATTATTTAATTAAAGTGTAATTTGAGCGTATCAACCCGCCAAACTCTGGCAGCACATCTTTTTTTGGGATCTCCAGGTGACCGAACCTAGAGTATTCCTCCAATGCACCGATGTCCATGCCTATAAAGAACAGGTTGAGGGCCTCGTCTGTGGCCCGTGATGTCTCAGTTGGTTTCTCTTTGATGTCTTGAGCCTCGTCAAATAAAGACTTTGTGTGAGATGGTGACTCCGTGAGGTCAATGACACTGGCGGCTTCTCTCGAAGTAGGAGTAGCTTCCCGAGAAGTCGTAGCCACTGCTTTCCTTCGGGCTCCCGAGCCAAAGAGGGTTCGACATCCGGATCACTTCCCTACGATGCTGCCCTCTCTTCTTCATCAACGGCCGGCCCATGGGCGTCAAACTCCAAGTCGTCATCTTCATAGTAGTCCCTAAGCTGGTAAAGGGATTTGGGGTCAGGTACACTAGCCGGGGTACTCTTCTTGTTACTTTTTCAGAACTGAACCGCTACCCTCTTCTTCTTGGCCTCGGCGTTCGCGTCCGGGGAACCCGAAGACCTCATGTTTCTTTCTATTTCTCCTCCTTCTTCACAGCGACCTCAGGCTGTCCTGAGGTAGAGGATTTAGTAGGTGAGGATGAAGCCTCGTCCTCGGCCACTACCCAAAGCTCAGTGGTCTTGGGCATACCTGTCAAAGGAAGAGAAGGAATTAGTAAAGATAACAATTGAATAGAAAGGGAAACTTGATCGGGGGGATAACATTCACCATGGGAACGGGCCTCCCACTTGCCCTTTGAGAGTTTGCACCATTTGCGCTCGAAGTACGATAACTATATGCACATCCCCTTGACCCATTCTTTGAAGCGGGGAATTGCGTTGGGGACTCGGGAAATCTTTGCACGATGGTAGAACCAGGCGAAGAGAAAGAAGAACAAAAATCCAAAAAGAATTCTAAATACTCAAAAAGGAGAGGAACTTACGAGCTAGGTTCCACTTTTTAGGGAACGGCAGGAACTCGGGGTGAATGAGATCCGCGGTCTTTACCCAAAAGAATCTCCTCTGCCAGCCTCGATCCCTATCTTCTTCAATGCTTGAGAATGGAGTTTTTTTCCCGTAAAACGAGCTTGATTAATCCCCCTCGAAAGATTCGGGGACTGTAGAGACGAAAAAGATGGTCAATGGTAAATCGGGGTTCCTTAGTATTATTGATGAAGTGGCGGAGTAGGTCACGCTCCTCCAAAAGGATGGGTGAATATGCACGAGGCAAACCTCGTACCTTCTGCAAAAGTCGAGGATTATGGTATCCACCGGGCCAAGCATGAAGGTATATGTATAAACACTTACATACCCCTCCACATGTGAGGTGATGTCCTCATTAGGTCCAGGGAAGACCACTTCTTTAACCTCCCACTTGCAGTCCTCTTGAACCGTGGGGAGCGTGTCCTCGGTGATGGAGCATATGTACCTCCACACATCCTCACCTCGATCCCCTTGCCTAGAAGCTTTTTCGACCTTGAAGTTATTTTCTGCAGAGAAGTGTCCGGGGATGAAATTCCTTAGAGGATATAACAATTCGGCTGATCGTTTTGAGAATTAATGCCTCGATCCCCTGTTAACTGTTTTCCCCATGTCTTTTTCTGCTATTATGATTTGCCGGGATGGTTCATGTTGAGTTTCGGAGTGTTTTGGGACACTTAGTCCCCAAATGAGAGTTTAAGTCTTAGAATTTGGACCGTAGTCGGAACAATGTGAAGATGGCTCTGGAATGGGATTTCGTCAATTTAGTTAGCTTCGTTGGGTAATTTGGGCTTAGGGGCGTGTCTGGATTGTGTTTTTGAGGTCCGTAGCTTATTTAGGCTTGAAATGGCGAAAGTTGAATATTTGGAGTTTCGGGCCGATAGTAGAATTTTTGATACTGGGGTCGGAATCTGATTCCTGAAGTTGGAGTAGGTCCGATGTGTTGAATATGACTTGTGTGCAAAATTTGGGGTCAACCGGACATGGTTTGGTTGGTTCGGCATCGGTTGTAGAATTTTGAGATTTCAAGTTCATTAAGTTTGGATTGGAGGGTGATTCGTGGTTTTAGCGTTGTTTGATGTGATTTGAGAGCTCGACTAAGTTCGTATGATGATTTAGAATTGCTTGGTATGTTTGGTTGAGGTCCCAGAGGCCTCGGGTGAGTTTCGGATGCTTAACAGAATTGTTTGGGACTTAGGCATGTTGCTGAAGCTTTGCTGCACTTGTTGTTTTCGCACCTGCAGATTTTGGACCGCACGTGCGGTGCCGCATAAGCGGCTTGGGAGCCGCAGAAGAGGAGAGGGGCCTTTGTAGCTGAGACCGCAGGTGCGGCTGGCGCAGAAGCGGGCTCGCAGATGCGGCCCCAGCCCAGATAAGTGACCTTCGCACCTACGATGATTTTTTCGCACCTGCGGGATCGCAGATACGGTGGAGCCCTCGCAGAAGCGAGATCTCTGGCAGAAAAAGGGCCAAGTCGAGGGTTTTTTTCCCATTTTCAGTTTTGGGACTTTTGGAGCTCAGTGGGAGGCGATTTCTTAAGGGATTTTGAAGGAGAACTATTGGGTAACGAATTCTAACTATATTTTGGATCATATACATTAATCTATTATTGTTTTCCTCATCTAATTAAGGAATTTGAGGGTGGAAGTTTGGAAATGGGGGAAAACGTTCCCCAATTGAAAAATCTGAGTTTTGAATAGGAATTTGACATCGGATTGGGATGATTTTTGTACGAGAAATCGTGATTGAATGGGTGTTCATAATTTATGATTTTTACCAGATTCCGAGACGTGGGCCCGGGGAAGATTTTTGGGCGTTTTTCTATTTTCTTGCCTTAGCTTTGAATTCATTAGTTAAATGAGTTGCTTGTAGCTATATTTACGTTATGTAATTGATTTGATTATATTTGGGCCACTCGAAGTTGGACACTCGTGGCAAGAGCGTGATTTCAAATTGATTTTGAGCTTGGTTCGAGGTAAGTGGTTTGCCTAACCTCGTGTGGGGGAACTCCCCTTAGGATATTGGTACTGTTGTTATATGAATGTCGTGTACGTGAGGTGACGAGTGCGTACACGTGCTAATTGTTAAAAGACCCCATTTTCATAAAGTAATTAACTGTGTTTTCCTTTAATTGAGCAATACTAGTATACGTAGCCTCCTATTTAGCTTAGGAAAACATGCTTTTGTGCCTTAACTATCTTATCTGCTTTAACTGCTTACCTGGATTCTGTGTAGCATGTTTAGAGTAAGAATTTCCTGTCTTTTTTACTACGAACTTGATTAGAACTGTAGATCTTTCCTAACTGGAATTGTTGTGTATATTGAATGAGTTGTGTATTTATTTTGGGACTACGGAACGGTATTCCGGGAGATCCCCCTGTATGTTTATGTTTGGGACTATGAAACGGTATCCCAGGAGATCCCCCTGTACTGGATATTTACTTTGGGACTACGAGACGGTATCCCGGGAGATCCCCCTGCACATGTACGATTTGGACTACATGACGGTATCCCGGGAGATCCTCTGTACATTTACGTTTGGGACTATGTGACGGTATCCTGGGAGATCCCCTGTTGCTATTTCTGTGTACTGAGTTATTTCTTCCTATGGTTTCTTTTTTCATTGATTGTTAGCATTTTAACTCTTCTGTGATATTTCATACTTCTTCTTATCTTATTATATGTATAAACCAGTAGAGCCCTGACCTGATCTCGTCACTACTCGACCGAGGTTAGGCTTAGCACTTACTGGGTACCGCTGTGGTGTACTCATGCCCTTTCCTGCACATGTTTTTCATGTGCAAATCCAGGTACTTCTTCTCAGCCATACTTACAGTGAGGCGGCGAGATCTCAGAGACTTCGAGGTATATCTGCCGCGTTCGCAGACCTAAAAGTCCCTCTCTATTCCTCCTTCAGTTATAGACTTCCTATATTTTTCTTCGTTGTTAGATTTCTAGAGTTAGAAACACTACGTACTTCTATAGCTTGTGATTCTTGAGATTCCGTGTTTTGGGAGTGCTTATGTTCAGATCGAGAGTGTTTTTATTGTATATGGTATTCCGGGAGATCCCCCTGTATGTTTATGTTTGGGACTATAAAACGGTATCCCAGGAGATCCCCCTGTACTGGATATTTACTTTGGGACTACGAAACGGTATCCCGGGAGATCCCCCTGCACATGTACGATTTGGACTACATGACGGTATCCCGGGAGATCCTCTGTACATTTACGTTTGGGACTACGGGATGGTATCCCAGGAGATCCCATGTTGCTATTTCTGTGTACTGAGTTATTTCTTCCTGTGATTTCATTTTTCATTGAATGTTAGCATTTTAACTCTACTGCGATAATACTGTTTTTTTTATCTTATTATATGTATAAACCAGTAGAGCCCTGACCTGATCTCGTCAGTACTCGACCGAGGTTAGGCTTGGAACTTACTGTGTACCGCTGTGGTGTACTCATGCCCTTTCCTGCACATGTTTTTCGTGTGCAGATCCAGGTACTTCTTCTCAGCCATACTTCCAGTGAGGCGGGGCGATCTCGGAGACTTCAAGGTAATCTATCGCGTTTGCAGGCCTAGAAGTCCCTCTCTATTCCTCCTTCAGTTATAGGCTTCCTGTATTTTTCTTCATTGTTAGATTTCTGGAGTTAGAAACACTACGTATTTCTGTAGCTTGTGATTCATGAGATACCTGGTTTTGGGAGTGCTTATGTTCAGATCGAGAGTGTTTTTATTGTATATGTCGAGCGGTATTTCAAACTCCTTAATTATATTTACCTGTTAATTGTTAGTTTTTGTATCTTTGTTTCGTTTCCGCAAATTGTTAGGCTTACCTAGTCGTAGAGACTAGGTGCCGTCATGATAGTTCATGGAGGGAGAACTTGGATCGTGACAAGTTGGTATCAGAGCTCTAGGCTCATAGGAGTCATGAATCAAAAGCCGGTTTATTAGAGTCTCACGGATCGGTACGGAGACATCTATACTTATCTTCGAGAGGCTGTGGAACTGTTAGGAAGATTTCCACTTCATTTGATTCCTTGCTGTGTGAGATTATTGACTTCAAAATTCTAAACCACTGTCTTCTATTCTCTCACAGATGGTGAGGACACGTGCTACCAGAGATGACCAGGCACCCGCGCCCCCTACTAGAGCCTCCAGAGGCCGGGGCCGGGGTAGAGGCCGAGGACGCGCACGTGGTGCTGCCAGAGCACCCACACGAGCTGCTACAGAGGAGCTACCAGCAGCTCTAGCCAGAATACGCCTACTACTACTACTCCATCTCTCCAGGAGACCTTTGTACAGTTCATGAGCATGTACAGCACTTTAGCTCAGGTAGGGTTGATTCCTCTTGCTGCAGCCACATCTCAGGTCGGGGAAGGGGCACAGACTCCCGCCACCCGCACCCTAGAGCAGCGGGTTCAGGTTGATCAGATCCAAGAGGTTATACCGGTACCGCCTGTAGCCCTAGTTCAGCTCGAGGGTAGGGCAGCTGCTTCAGAAGAGGAGCAGCGGAGACTTGAGAGGTACAAGAAGTACGATCCTCCTACTTTCAGTGGACTAGCATCAGAGGATGCTCACGGATTTCTAGAGGAGTGTAACTGTATCCTCCGCGCTATGGGTATAGCAGAGTCGAGTAGGGCTTCTTTCACTACCTTTTAGCTTTGAGGGGAAGCCTATCAGTGGTGGCGTACTTTTGAGTTGGACATTCCGGCTAAGGCAACTTCCCTTACATGGACCCAGTTCTCGGATATGTTTTTGAGGGAGTATGTCCCTCAGAGCCTCAAGGATGCATAGCGCGCGGAGTTTGAGCATTTGCGCCAGGGTACTATGACTGTTTCGGACTATGCTGTCCGCTTTAGTGATTTGGCTAGGCATGCTTCGGCCTTGGTTTCTACAGTTTGTGAGAGAGTTCGTCGGTTTATTGAGGGGCTCATTCCCAGCATCAGGTCTAGCATGGCCCGAGAGCTAGAGATGGATATCGCCTATCAGTAGGTGGTGAGTATTGCTAGGAGAGTAGAGGGCATGATAGCTCGGGGCAGGGAGGAGAGATAGGCCAAGAGGTCTCGAGAGTCGGGCCATTATTTTGGTGCCCGTGCCTCAGCTGCAGTTCGTCACGGTAGGGGTTATATGAGTCGCCCCGTTCATTCAGCTCTTCTAGCAGCCAGTGGTATTCTAGCTCCTCCTAGACCTCAGGAGCCTTATTATGCACCTCTAGTATCTAGTGCGCCTCCTGCACGGGGTGCTTTCAATGGTCAGTCCAGCAGACCTAGCCCGATCCAGTCAAAGCCGTCGTGCCCTCCCAGAGCTTGTTTTGAGTGTGGCGACACACGCCATATGGTGAGGGATTGCCCTAGACTTAGGAGGGGTGCACCTCCACTGACTTCTCAGCCATAGTGTGCTCCACAGGGTCTCCAGGCTATGATCACAACACGAGTTGCTACCCCACCTGCTCAGCCAGCTAGAGGTGGAGGTCGGGGAGGTAGAGGTCGCCCTAGAGGGGAAGGCCAGGACAGATACTATGCCCTTCCTTCCCATACTGAGGTTGTTGCCTTCGATTTTGTCATTACATGTATTATTCCGGCCTGTCATAGAGATGCATCGATTCTATTCGATCCAGGCTCCACTTATTCCTATGTGTCCTCTTATTTTGTCCCGCATTTGGGCATATCTCGGGATTCTTTGAGTTCCCATGTTTATGTTTCTACTCCTGTGGGAGATTCTCTTATTGTGGACCGCATTTATCGGTCGTGTTTGATTGCTCTTAGTGGTTTTGAGACCAGCGCCGATTTATTATTGCTCACATGGTAGATTTTTATGTTATCTTGGACATGGACTGGTTCTCGCCCCATCATACTATTCTTGATTGTCACACCAAGACCGTGATGCTAGCTATGCCAGGTTTACCGCGATTAGAGTGGAAGGGTATTTTAGATTACACTCCCAGTAGAGTTATCTCATTTCTTAAAGCTCAGCGAATGGTAGAGAAGGGGTGTGATGCGTATCTAGCTTATGTGAGAGATGTTAGTATTGATACCCCTACAGTTGATTCAGTCCTAGTAGTGCGGGATTTCCCTGATATATTTCCAGCTGATCTTCCGGGCATGCCGCTTGATAGTGATATTGATTTTGGCATTGATTTGTTGCCAGGCACTCGGCCCATTTCTATTCCTCCTTATTGTATGGCTCCTCCTGAGTTGAAAGAGTTGAAGGAACAGTTACAGGAATTTCTTGATAAGGGCTTTATCCGGCCCAGTGTGTCACCTTGGGGTGCTCCTATCTTGTTTGTGAAGAAAAAGGATGGTTCTATGCGTATATGCATTGATTATCGCCAGTTGGACAAAGTTACAGTGAAGAACTGGTATCCTTTACCTCATATTGATGACCTGTTTGATCAGTTACAGGGTGCCCGAGTGTTTTCTAAGATTGACTTGCGTTCAGGTTATCGGTAGTTAAAGATTCGGGAGCCAGATATACCGAAGACTGCTTTCAGGACTCGGTATGGTCATTACGAGTTCCTTGTTATGTCATTTGGGCTAACCAATGCCCCAGCAGCATTTATGTATTTGATGCACAGTGTATTCCAACCATATCTTGACTCGTTCGTCATTGTCTTTATTGATGACATTATGGTGTACTCCCGGAGTTGGGAAGATCATTAGCAGCACCTGAGGACAGTGCTTCAGACCTTGAGAGAAGAAATTATATGCGAAGTTCTCGAAGTGTGAATTCTGGTTGGATTCCATGGCATTCTTGGGTCACGTAGTATCGAGTGAATGGATCAAGGTGGATCTGAAGAAAGCGGAAGCAATTCGGAGTTGGCCCAGACCATCCTCAACTATAGAGATTCATAGTTTTCTTGGCTTGGCGGGTTATTACCGTCGATTTATTGAGGGATTCTCATCTATTGCAGCACCTATGACCAGGCTGAATCAGAAGGGTGCTCCGTTCAGGTGGACGGAAGAGTGTGAGGAGAGCTTTTAGAAGCTCAAGACAGCTTTAAATACAGCCCCAATATTGATATTGCCTACAGGTTCGGGGTCATCTACTGTATATTGTGATGCCTCGACGATTGGCCTTGGAGCGGTATTGATGCAGGACGGTAGGGTGATTGCATACGCGTCCAGACAGTTAAAGGTGCATGAGAAGAATTATGTTGTCCATGATCTCGAGTTAGCTGCTATTGTTCACACCTTGAAGATCTGGCGTCATTATTTGTACGGTGTTCCTTGTGAGATCTACACTGATCACCGGAGTTTGCAGCATCCGTTCCAGCAGAAGGACCTTAATTTGCGTTAGAGGAGGTGGTTAGAGCTGCTTAAGGATTATGATATCACTATCTTGTACCACCCGGGGAAGGCCAATATGGTGGTCGATGCTTTGAGTCACCGGGCGGAGAGTTTGGGGAGTCTGGATTATCTACCAGCAGCAAAGAGGCCCATGGCGATGGATGTTCAGGCCTTAGCCAGCCAGTTTATGAGATTCGATATTTCGGATCCTAGTCGAGTCCTAGCTTGTGTGGTCTCTCGGTCTTCCTTGTTTGATCGTATCAGAGAGTGTCAGTATGATGACCCTCATTTGCTTGTCCTCAAGGACAAGGTTCTGCATGATGATGCCAGAGATGTGACCATTGGTGATGACGGGGTATTGAGGATGCAAGGTTGGATATGTGTACCCGATGTTGATGGGCTTCAGGAGTTGATTCAAGAGGAGGCCCACAGTTTGCGGTATTCTATCCATCCGGGTGCTGCAAAAATGTACCAGGATTTGATGCAACACTATTGGTGGAGGAGGATGAATAAAGATATAGTTGGGTTTGTAGCTCGGTGCCTCAATTGTCAGCAGGTGAATATGAGCATCAGAGAACGGGTGGCTTGCTTCAGCAGATAGAGATTCTGGAGTGGAAATGGGAGCGGATCACCATGGACTTCGTAGTTGGACTCCCACGGACTTTGAGGAAGTTCGATGCCATTTGGGTGATTGTGGATCGGCTGACCAAGTCCGCGCACTTCATTCCTGTGTTTCAGAGCGGTTGGCGGAGATTTATTTCCGGAAGATTGTTCGTCTGCATCGTATTCCAGTTGCCATCATTTCAGATAGAGGTACTCAGTTTACATCATGATTCTGGAGAGCCGTACAACATGAGTTGGGTACTCGGGTGGAGTTGAGCACAGCATTTCACCCCTAGACGGACGAACAGTCCGAGCGCACTATTCATATTCTTGACTCCGTGCGTGTGTGATGGAGTTTGGAGGTTCTTGGGATCAGTTCTTGCCACTTGTGGAGTTTGCCTACAAAATAGTTATCAGTCCAGCATTCAGATGGCATCGTATGAGGCTCTGTATGGTAGGCAGTGTAGATCCCCGGTGGGTTGGTTCGAGCAGGGCTAGATTATTGGGCGTAGACTTGGTTCAGGACGCTTTGGAGAAGGTCAAGGTGATTCAGGATAGACTCCTCACAGCCCAGTCCAGACAGAAGAGTTATGCGTACCGGAAGGTTCACGATGTTTCATTTATGGTGGGAGAGCGGGTCTTGCTTCGGGTTTCACCTATGAAGGGCGTTATGAGATTTGGAAAGAGGGGCAAGTTGAGCCCAAGGTTTATTGGTCCCTATAAGGTGTTGCGGCGTATTGGGGAGCTTGTTTATGAGCTTGCCTTACCTCCCAGCTTGGCAGGAGTTCATCTGGTATTTCATGTTTCGATGCTCCGAAGGTATCACGGTGATTCGTTGCACGTGTTGGATTTTAGTTCAATCCAGTTGGACAAGGATCTATCTTATGTTGAGGAGCCAGTGGCTATATTGGACAGACAGGTTCGAAAGCTAAGGTCGAAGAGCATTGCATCAGTAAAGGTTCAGTGGCAGGGTCAACCGGTCGAGGAGGTGACTTGGGAAACCGAGCAGGATATGCGCAGCTGTTATCCTCATATTTTCACCACTTCAGGTATGTCTCTATGCTCTTTGAGGACGATCAAATGTTTTAAGAGGGGGAGGATGTAACGACCAGGCCAGTCATTTTGAGAATTAATGCCCCGATCCCTTGTTAACTGCTTTCCACGTGTCTTTTTCTGCTATTGTGATTTGTCGGGATGGTTCATGTTGAGTATCGGAGTGTTTTGGAACACTTAGTCCCCAAATAAGAGTTTAAGTCTTAGAATTTGGATCATAGTCGGGACAATGTGAAGACGGATCCAAAATGGAATTCCGTCGATTTTGTTAGCTCCGTTGGGTGATTTTGGGCTTAGGGGCGTGTCCAGATTGTGTTTTTGAGGTCCGTAGCTTATTTAGGCTTGAAATGGCAAAAGTTGAATTTTTGGAGTTTCGGGCCGATGGTGGAATTTCTTATATCGGGGTTGAAATCCAATTCTGGAAGTTGGAGTAGGTCTGTAGTGTTGAATATGACTTGTGTACAAAATTTGGGGTCAATCGGACATAGTTTGGTTGATTTCGGCAGCGGTTGTAGAATTTTGAGATTTCAAGTTCATTAAGTTTGGATTGGAGGGTGATTCGTGATTTTAGCATTGGTTGATGTGATTTGAGGGCTCGACTAAGTTCGTATGATGATTTAGTATTGCTTGATATGTTTGGTTGAGGTCCCGAAGGCCTTGGGTGATTTCGGATGCTTAACGGATTGGTTTGGGACTTAGGCATGTTGCTGAAACTTTGCTGCACTTATTGTTTTTGCACCTGCGGATTTTGGACCGCAGGTGCGGTGCCGCAGAAGCGGCTTGGGAGCCGCAGAAACGGAGAGGGCCCTTTGTAGCTGAGACCGTAGGTGCGGCTGGGGGGGACCGCAGAAGTAGGCTCGCAGATGCGGCCCCAGCCCGGATAAGTGACCTTCGCACCTGTGATGATTTTTCCGCAGCTGCGGGACCGAAGATGTGATGGAGCCCTCGTAGAAGCGAGATCTCTAGCAGAAAAAGGGCCAAGTCGAGGGTTTTATCCCATTTTCAATTTTGAGACTTTTGGAGCTTGGTGGGAGGCGATCTTGTGGGATTTTGAAGGAGAACTTTTGGGTAATGAATTCGTACTCTATTTTGGATCATATACATTAATCCATTATTGTTTTCCTCTTCTAATTAAGGAATTTGAGGGTGGAAGTTTTGGAAATGGAGGAAAAAGTTCCCCAATTTAAAAATTTGAGTTTTGAATAGGAATTCGACGTCGGATTGTGATGATTTTTGTACGAGTGAACTCGTGAGTGAATGGGTGTTCATAATTTGTGATTTTTACCCTATTCCAAGACGTGGGCCCGAGAGGATTTTTGGGCGTTTTTCTATTATCTTGACTCATCTTCGAATTCATTAGTTAAATGAGTTGCTTGTAGCTATATTTACATTATGTAATTGATTTGATATTTGGGCAACTCAGAGTTGGATACTCGTGGCAAGAGCGTGATTTCGGATTGATTTTGAGTTTGGTTCGAGGTAAGTGGCTTGCCTAACCTTGTGTGAGGGAACTCCCCTTAGGATTTTGGTACTGTTGTTATATGAATGACGTGTACGTGAGGTGACGAGTGCGTACACGTGCTAATTGTTGAAACACCCTGTTTTCATTAAGTAATTAACTGAATTTTCCTTTAATTGAGCAATACTAGTATACGTAGCCTCCTATTTAGCTTAGGAAAGCATGCTTATGTGCCTTAACTGTCTTATCTGCTTTAACTGCTTACCTGGATTCTGTGTAGCATGTTTAGAGTAAGAAATTCCTGTCTTCTTTGCTACGAACTAGATCAGAGCTGTAGATCTTTCCTAATTGGAACTATTGTGTATATTGAATGAGTTGTGTATTTATATTGGGACTACGAAACGGTATTCAGGGAGACCCCCCTGTATGTTTATGTTTGGGACTATGGGACGGTATCCCGGGAGATCCCCCTGTACTGGATATTTACTTTGGGACTACGAAACAGTATCCCGGGAGATTCCCCTGCACATGTACGATTTGGACTACATGACGGTATCCCGGGAGATCCTCTATACATTTACGTTTGGGACTATGTGACGGTATCCTGGGAGATCCCCTGTTGCTATTTCTGTGTACTGAGTTATTTCTTCCTATGGTTTCATTTTTCATTGATTGTTAGCATTTTAACTCTTCTGTGATATTTCATACTTCTTCTTATCTTATTATATGTATAAACCAGTAGAGCCCTGACCTGATCTCGTCACTACTCGACCGAGGTTAGGCTTAGCACTTACTGGGTACCGCTGTGGTGTACTCATGCCCTTTCCTGCACATGTTTTTCATGTGCAAATCCAGGTACTTCTTCTCAGCCATACTTACAGTGAGGCGGCGAGATCTCAGAGACTTCGAGGTATATCTGCCGCGTTCGCAGACCTAAAAGTCCCTCTCTATTCCTCCTTCAGTTATAGACTTCCTATATTTTTCTTCGTTGTTAGATTTCTAGAGTTAGAAACACTACGTACTTCTGTAGCTTGTGATTCTTGAGATTCCGTGTTTTGGGAGTGCTTATGTTCAGATCGAGAGTGTTTTTATTGTATATGTCGAGCAGCATTTTAAACTCCTTTATAATATTTACCTGTTAATTGTTAGTTTTTGTATCTTTGTTTCATTTCCGCAAATTGTTACGCTTACCTAGTCGTAGAGACTAGGTGTCGTCACTACAGTTCACAGAGGGAGAACTTGGGTCGTGACAGAGGAGGTTCTGCGGCCATTTTAGGTACCACCACCTCAGCATCCGTGGCTGAGTTAGAAGTTGAAAGGGCGGTCTGTTGGGGCACAGATTTCTTTGCCATCGAATTCTGGGAATATGAATGTACGAAGGCGGGCATGAAGATTTGAAGATTAGGGTGAAGGTTTGAAGGTCAAACTTGAAGATTCAAGGATGAAGTATGAAGATTTGAAGATGGGAAGATGAAGATATGAGGATATGAAGAACAATGTATGAAGATTTGAAAGGGTTAAGAGCAAGTAAAAAGTTTGGGGGTAAATTAAGAAGTTCTGGAATGGGAAAGTAAAAAAGTGAAAAAAAGACCGAAGATTTTATAGGGAAGAGGTAATTAATACGTGATGTTTCGCATTCGAGGACGGACAATCGGTAGCTCACACGTGTTTGAAGTCAGAGCGGCCGACTGATGGGACGTTTCACTGGCCCAATGATCTGATTGCAGCGTACGAAGAGAGGAGCCGGGGTCAATTAATCACTTCTCGTCTCTTTGATAAATCTGTTATCCGAAAAGTTAGGGGACTATCTGTGTACGGGTAATATCAAAGATAATATTATCCCCGACTTTCCGATAAAGAAACGAGAGGGAAGCATGATCTGATGCAACATCGAGTAAGGCCGAAGGGTTTTCTGTATATGAAACCGGAGAGGACGGATTGCGCACCCGGGTTCCGGCACGGCTGAACATCGGATCCGGGTAGAGTAAAGTTTCGGGACTTAGGAAAGAGAGAAATGGTTTAGCGCGATGAGCAGGGAGCCGTAATATCCGTCCTCACCGGATATTACGGCGCAAGTCTCGTCCGCTAACAACGGCAGATAAACATTTACCGAAAAAGAAGATATTTACTTTATTTAGACTTGTACTAGGATTGAAATTTTTCTACTATATAAAGGAGAGAACTTTTATATTTTAAACCATTATTGGCACGCATATTAAAGCAATAAAGTTTATTTTTGTCTTCTAGCTGCTGTTCAAAAGTTTTCTTCAGCTCCCCCTTTCTTTAGTTATTATCGAGCCTATATCGAGGGTTCGATCGGAGCCGGTCTCAGTGTTCAATTAAAAGCCAAGCTTAATTGTTCCATTGCCTTTGGTTTGGTCATTTTATCTCTCTTTTATTAAATTATTTGCCGTTCTTATATCATTCGCGTTAAATTAAATCACGTATCCTTTAAACCGCGAATAAATCTAATCATTACTCATTTTTAAGGGTAAACAGTAATAAAATACAGCACTTTTTAATAATATTATTGTTTACACAATTTTTAAAATTCTAAAATAATTTACTTTATATCTGTTAGACCAGAAAATGATAATCTTTGGTTAAACTAATTAATATTAAGAGGGAGTTAATCCTAGTTAAAGCTAATAACTACAGATCTTAGATTAATAATGTGAAAAAGGTGGGCAGTGAAGAAACGGGTTAAATGCGCTAATATTAAATGTGTCGAATGTAATAATATGTTAGAAGTATCAGATATTAAATAAATAAAGAGGAAGATTCGCCCAATATTGGATGAGGTGGATGATTCCTTTCTCTAACAATGATGAATGACAAGAATATAACAAGAATAGTAAGCACTTTCTCGAATCTAGTGGAAATGACAATAGACAATCCAAAAAGGTCGAATCTCTTTAGAAAGTTGTTCTTTGTTTTTATCTAGAGAGCTTGCTTTTCAAAAGAGTTCTTATCATATGGAATCTCACATGCCTTTTTCCTTATCTCTCATAGCCTTTATATGGGATATTCCCAAAGAACCCTTAAAAGTACAAATAGAGAGAATATCCAATAGAATATTCTCTCTGAAGATCCCAAAACAAAACTAGCCGTTACTTCTATCTATGCAGCTCGACCTCGGCCCTAATGGACCGCGCAGCGGCTAGTTCTGTTGATCACCGTTCGACCTCGGCCACACTACCTGTGTTGATTTTCAAATCACTCATGATGATCATTTTTGCATGCCGAATTTCTTTGGTTTGATTTTAACCCATAAAGTTAGTCCCTCCGCTTATCGAGGTTGTCTTTTGGTCGACCTCGATGAGCGGACTTCATTAGTCGTAGTTTGAGAAATTCGGATGGGGAGGTCGAGTAGTGAGGATCGCAGCCGAGATAGTGACGTGGCTTTTTGAGAACCACACTTGATGACGTTGGTTTAGAATGATGTCACAGCCTCACGCGTCATTATTACGCATCTTCCCAATGCGTTGTGTCTCTTTGCATGCCCATGTTGTTTCGATCCCTGTGCATTTTGACGGTTGATTGTCTCGATCTGAGTGTCGGCGTTCTCTATAAATAAGGATAGAGAACCCTTTGAGAAAACCTTTATATTTTCCAACCCTTGAACCTGATTCTTTTCCCCTCTTCTTCATCCTCATGTATTCCTACTCTAGTTGCTTCCATTTTTCGCACTCTTACTCTCCTTTCCGGTTCGAGTGATTGTTGATGTTTCTACCTCTTTCAAATTCGTGTCTTATGTATTTACTACTAACCAAAAATGGTTAATACACTTCTTGTCTCTGATGAGGTTCCTAAACCAACCCCACTAGTAGTGAGAATGCCCCCTCGCAATGACGATGGTGTTGTCGCTGCCGAGGATGAGAGCCTTCCCACCGTGGAGGAAAACACTCCTCATAACGATAAAGTCAAGTCGGACTTCTCGAAGTCACCTGCGGACGAGCCTGAACCTGTAAAATCCAAAATGGACGCAGCCGATCTCGTCGATCATAGGGCCAAGTACAACATCTCGGCCCACATCAACCTGGTCCCAGCTGGGAACGACGTAATCCATATTCATCGTCCTGGGTATTGCGCCGTTTACGTATACCCATTCCAAGTGGGGTATTCTCTTCCTCTTCCCCCGTTGGCGGAGGAATTCTACTGCTACTATGGCATATGTCCAGCCCAACTCTCCCCCTATATATATAAACTCTTCCTCATGTCGATAAGGTACGCGGAGCTGGCCAACCGTGGTATTTCCATCTGACATCTGCGACACCTTTTCGCGCCAAGCTTTCACAGGGGTACGATGATACACCCCCACCACCATGGGACCAAAGGATTCGTGAAGAAGATGGACGATAAGCCAAATCGTCGATTTTAGTTTAACTTCTTCTACATTAAGATTGAGCACGTAGTGGCGAATCTCAGTGTGTTCCCTGAAGTGTGGAAATTCTCCTGTAAGTGTTTTCGCTAACTGATTTCTTGTTTTGTTTCTCATCGATGACTTAATCGTTCTTCTTCCTCTTTTTTGCAGCCGAGAATCGTAAGTCAAATTTTACCCCACACGGCGGGGATCCGCGAATGCTCGTCGTTCAACAAGAAGTTCATTCATTTCGATCTTCTGTTGCTTTGACTTTCATACTGTCTTCTTTTTCACTTCCTTTCTTCATGTAGTAGGTTCAGCTTAACTTCTGTTGTTGTCTTCAGGTTGGAGGGCTCCGAGAAGAGTGAAGGCTCCTACCCCCGCCTTTCGTCAATCAGGTACCTCGATTGGGTCTCTGCTCGTTGCGACTGTAGGAAAGTCCGTACAGACTGCTACTTCTTCTCTGACCCTGTGCCTGCGTATGCCTAGACGATAGGCGGCTGCCCTATCAGCGGAGACTTCAGTTTCTCCTGTACTGCACTTGGTAGATAGATCATCGCCGAGTGAGGAGGAGCTGGCTCGGCCAAAAAGGCAAAGAGTAGAGATCGGCGACGTGATAGCTGGAGCCGAAGGGTCAACAAGGGGTGATCCTGAGCTGGCCACGGCTGCATCTAAGGGTGACGTGGGTTTGAACACTATGACTTTGCTGCCTGTAGAGGTTGTAGAAATTGCACATTCGCCCAAAGTCATTGCCGAAGAAGGGGGCGATAAGAGGTGGCGGAGGTCGTTCCTAAGAGCAATCCATCACCGTCCAGGTAGGCTAACTTTCCACATCAGCCGAGGAGAGAGGGAAGGGTGTGACCATAGACGGCTATGAAACCGGTTCCGATATCGACCCCGAAGAGGTACTAATGTTCAATGAGGGGTTTACTCGGGTAGAAGTGAGGACGAAGGGATCTACCTGCACCATAGTCATTCCCTTGGATTGCGACTTGCTGGTGAATACAAAGAGTGTGGTTCCTTCTTTGGTTCCTCTCTGCTCTAGCACCGAGAATAGGACTTTACGGATGTTTGATAATGTTGATCTGTCGTTGGTCATATCCGGAATGGCTTTGAGGGTAAGTTTTTTTTGTCCTCGTACCTTGCATTTTTTTCTCTTTTGTTTTTACTGACTTTTTTCTTCCGCTCTTCCTTTTTCATTAGACCCTCATTTTGGAGATTGAGAGCGCCTTCCGAGAAGAGAAGCGGAAGGCTATTTTTAAGAGAATGGAGTTGAAGTATCATGAGTACCGTGCCAAGTATCGTGAGATATGCGCCCGATTGTGCACGGACTATAATTTCCAGACTCTTAGGGATGAGTTGAAGTAGAAGGACGATGAACTCGTGAGGGTCATCGACAAATGTAGCGAGCTCAAGGGAGCGCTTAGGATCAAGGAAGAAGAGCTCGAAGTGAGCAAGTTGGTCGAGGCTGAGTGTGCCGATCTTCAAGCTCAAGTGGCATCCCTACGGGCCGAACTTGAGCAGAGTTCGACAAGAGCCACGACTTAAGCGATAAGTTGATTGAGAAAATAGCGAAGTTGAAGAAAATCGAAGAAGCTCGGGTGACAGCTTCGGCGAAGGTGGCAGCGTCGGAGGAGGCCATCTGTGTCCTCCGGTCTCAACGGGCGAGTGAAACAGAAACGGCCGTGCTCAGGGAGGCAAGGCTTGATGAGCAAATTGGTGGGCTTGAGAGGGAGGTTTCAAACTTAAATGATCAGGTCGCCGCTCGTGAGGCCAAAAGGGCGCAACTGTTGGCTCGACCGTCCTCCTCTCACACTTTCGCTTATCCCGATGTTGAGCGGGATTTGTACGAGAAGTGGATCCATGCCGAGGCCCAGCTAGACATATTCAGGGACTTAATGACGTCAAGAAGAGTTTTTGAGGTTGAGTTCGAGGATGCTCGTGCCAAGGCGCGCGTGGCTTGAGTCGCCTGTGGTTATGATCCTACCACGCCGCGGGCGGGCAATGATGAAACCGAATTGAAAGGGATCGAGCAAGGTGCTTGGTACGATGATGAGTACTCGAACGACGAGGACGATAGTGGTGACGATGGTGGGGGCGATGCTGCTGAGTAATGCTTTTTGTACTCTTTTGTTTTTACTTTTATGGGCGTCTGTTCGCCCCTTGTAAGATACCTCTTGATTTGGAATGCTATTTTTGTTGTTTATTTCTGAGTCTTCTGGTTTTTTTTAAATTTTTTCTTCAATTGATTGCCTTGATTAAAAGAACTGTGATGGGCGTTAACTCGAACGTGATCGAGTGTGTCTTTGGTTAGTTCGAGCGAAGTCAAACATCGCCATGATTAACTCGAATGAGGTTAAATATGAATCAAATTCGAGCTAGGTCGAATGTAAGTTGAATTCGAGCGAGGTCGAATGTTACTCTTAATTAATTCGAACGAGGTCGAAAGCGAGTTAAATTCGAGCGAGGTCGAATGTGAGTTGATTCGAACGATGTTGAATGTTACTCTTAATTAATTCGAACGAGGTCAAAAGTGAGTTGGTTCGAGCATGGTCGAATATTACTCTTAGTTAATTCAAACGAGGTCGAATGTGAGTTGTTTCAAACGAGGTCGAATGTGAGTTGATTTGAACGAGGTCTAATGTTACTCTTAGTTAATTCGAACGAGGTCGAATGTGAGTTAATTCAAATGAGGTCGAAAGCGAGTTAAATTCGAGTGAGGTCGAATGTTACCTTTAATTAATTCGAACGAGGTCGAGTGTTACTCTTAGTTAATTCGAACGAGGTCGAATATGAGTATCTTAATTGGATCAGTGTTAAACTTGGTGGAGACATAGGCGAACATCATGTACTTGTATATTTTGCTTATATATATTAGAGAAATACATGTTTTTTGGGTTCCAGTCCAAGTCTATATAGTACCTTCATTGGTCGACCTAGAGAAGTATTCGAGGGGTCGAGCAATGAACTGGCTAGCTTGTCTTCTCACCTGCTTGTGCTTAATTCCGAAATTTCCTCCTCGTTGCTTTGTTAAAAACCTCCCCGAGAAAACCCAATTGGGACAAAACTTAGGTGAGGGAAAAAGTGTACGGCTCAGAGAACATCTTTCCTTAGAAGTTAAAGTACTTGAGGTGGGCGATGTTCCAGTTATTCAGTAGTAGTTTTCCTTCCATCGTTTCTAGTTGAAATTCCCCTTTGCTCATTGTCGCTGTAATTTTGTATGGGTCATCCCAGTTTTTTCCTAGCTTTCCTTCCCATGGATCCTTGATTGCCTATGTTTTGGCCTTGAGTACGTAGTCCTTGACTTTGAGAGGTCTGACCTTTGCTTTTTTGTTGTAGTATCGCTCTGCCTGCTATTTCTGGGCGACCATCCTTATGTATGCCATGTCTCTTTGTTCTTCAGCCTTATCAATGTCTTGTCTCCTGCTTTCGTCATTTCTTGGCCCGCTCTCGTGTGAGCATCTTAGACTTGGTTCTCCGACCTTGACCGGTATTACTGTGTCAGTCCCATAAACTAGTTAGTAAGATGTTTCTCCTGTGCTCATTTTTGGCGTTGTGCGGTATGCCCATCGCACTTCCGGTAGTAATTTCGGCCATAGTCCCTTGGCATTCTCGAGTGTCTTCTTCATGATATTCAATATTGATTTGCTGGAGGACTCCGCTTGCCCATTGCCCACGAGATGATATGGTGTGGAGAGTATTCTTTTGATTTGCCATTTCTCGAAGAACTCAGCGTTCTTTTTTCCAATGAACTGAGGCCCGTTTTCACAACTGATTTCTTTGGGGAGTCCGAAGCAACATACGATATTCCTCTATATGAAGGCAATCACTTCTTGCTCGCGTATTTGGGTGAATGCACCTGCTTCTACCCACTTGAAAAAGTAGTCAGTTAAAACTAAAAGAAATCGTACATTACCTCGTCCTGCTGGGAAGGGTCTGACGATGTCCATCCCCCATTTGATGAAGGGACAATGAGAGGTGACTGAGTGGGGGTGTTCACCCGCTTGGTGAATCATGGGGTCGTATCTTTAGTATTGTTCACATTTTTTTACGAAGTCGACGGCCTTTTTTTTCATTGTGGGCCAGTAGTAGCCTGCTCGTATGAGGTATCTGACTAGAGCTCGATTGCCGGTATGAGCTCCGCAGTGACCTTCGTGGACTTCCCCTAGAACGCGTCGTGTTTGGTTTGGGCCTACGCATTTCGCTAGAGGGACGCCATATGTTCTTTTGTACAGGTCGTTGTTTATGACGTTATACCTGGACGCCTACATTCGAAGCTTTTTGGCTTCTTTTTTATCATCTGGCTTCTTTTTTAACTCTTTCAAGGCGTCGATGCACTCGGAATTCCATTGGAGTCCATTGTCCTTCTTAAGTACGCCAAAAAATTTATGGCATCTATCGGAGGATCGTGAGATGAATATCGATGGGGCGGCTATACGGCCGGTCAGCTTTTGTACCTGTTTCTTACTGGTTAAGTTCTCCGGTATTCCTTCTGTAGCTTTGATTTGGTCGGGTTTAACCTCGATGCCTCGTTGTGATACTAAGAAGTCGAGGAACTTTCCCGAGGTTACGCCGAAGGCACACTTTTCAGGGTTCAATTTCATACCATATCGTCTGAGTATGTCGAAAGCCTCTTTCTAGTGTTCGATATGATCCTCTTTCCTTTTTGACTTGACCAACATATCATCGATGTAGACCTCCATGGTTTTGCTGAGTTGGTCTTTGAACATTTTTGTCACCAACCTCTGATACGTCGCCCCTGCATTTTTCAGTTTGAAAGGAATCACTCTATAGCAATACGTCCCCTAGTAGGTGATGAAGGTGGTCTTTTCCTAGTCTTCCCCCTCCATGGGGATCTGATTATAGCCCGAGTAGGCGTCTAAGAAGCTTAATAGCTCATGCCCGGCCGTTGCGTCAATGAGCTGGTCAATATGGGATAGTGGGAATGAGTCTTTCGGGCACGCTTTGTTCAGATCCGTGAAGTCCACGCACATCCGCCATTTTCCGTTCTTCTTTTTCACCATGACCACATTGGCGACCCATTGGGCGTACTTTGATTCTCTGATAGAGTCGTGTTCCAGTAGTTTTTAGACCTCCTCGCGGACCGCGTCATTTATTGCGAAATTGAATTTCTGCCTGACTCGCTGCACTAGGGGGTATAATGGGTCGACATTCAACTTGTGTGTCGATATCTCTTTCGGGATGCCCGGCATATCTGCATGGGAAAAGGCAAACAAGTCTGCATTGTTAGCTAAAAATTTGTAGAATTTACCTGGCTTATGAGCTTGTGGCCTAGGCCTTTTTGCTGTGGTCGTGTTTGTCGAGTTGTATGGGGTCGAGGTCCTCTACGGTTAATCCCGTGGCCTCTATGATTTCGGGGTCCCTGATGACATCTTTCCCTTCGTCACCACTTGACCTCGACCCTGTTAATTGCTATGCCTCCTCGGGTTTGCCCTTCAATTGCTGGGTGTATGTGCAGTCTTGGGTGATGTGATAGCATTCTTGGGAAGTGTGTTTCTCTCCTCGGATGTTGAACACTCCCCATGGGGTGAGAAATTTGATGACTTGGTATAAGCTGGAGGGGACAACTTTCATGGCGTGTATCCAAGGTCTTCCTATGATGGCGTTGTACGCCGTGTCTTGATCAATGATGTGGAATGTGGTCTCTAAAGTGACGCCATCGGCCAGGACGGGTAGCGTAATTTCTCCAGACGTCCGCTCAACTGCATTGTTAAAACCCGTCAATGTGATGCAGCGTGGCACTATCCAATACTTGAGTTTCATTTGTGCAAGAACTCGAGGGTGGATAATGCACGCGCCGCTTCCATCATCTACCATAATACGTTTCACATCGGTGTCTAAAATGCATAAAGTAATAACAAGGGCGTCATAGTGAGGGAAGACCAAACCGTGGGTATCTGACTTATCGAAGATGATACTTTCTTCGAGTTCGTCGTACCATTCATGAGTGATTGATCGTTTCAGCTTGTGGGTGGTCATGAATTTTACGTTGTTGATTGACGCGTCGTCTCCCCCTCCGATGATCATTTGGATGGTTCGAGCTGGAGAAGGCGATTTTGGTGGACCCTGGTGCTATTCGCGTCCTCGAGCAAAGTTTGCCCTTCCTTGACGCTCAAAAGTTCTTTCAGATGTCCTTGGTGAAGCATATTCATGACCTCTTGCCTTAGAGCGATGCAGTCCTCGGTTTTGTGACCCCGTTGCTGGGGGAATTCGCAGAGGGCGTTTGACTTTCTTGTGTTCGGGTCAGATCTCATCTTCTGCAGCCACTTCACTTTTGGGCCGAGCTTCTCCAGGGCATAGATTATTTCTGAGGGAGAAACACAAAAAATTTTGAGCAGATAGTAAGGGGGGCATACCTTTCTCACTTCGGTGAGTCCTTGTTTGTAGCCTAGATGGGTCGTCTCCATGGCGGGGAGGCGGTATGATGGCAGCTCTGACAAATGGTTAATGCCTTTCACAGTTGGGTCGCGGGGCTGCATGGTCCCTTCTGTTGTCGTTTCTCCGGTCTTTCCTGGATTCCATTTGCACTGAGGTCAACTGTTGAGTTGGCCCGTTGAGGTCATCTTTGTCAGCTCGTACTTCGGCGCAGTAGGCGTTGTGTATCTCGTCCCAAGTGGTCGGGGGATATTTCATGAGCCGGCTCAATAATTTTTTGGTCGCCCTTGAGCCGCTCCTGTTTAATCCATTTCGAAAAGCCGCTACTGCCATTCCTTCTGATACATTTGGTAAGGTCATCCTCACACCGGTTGAATCGGGCGAGGAAGTCTCTCAGCCCTTCGTCGGTTGACTATTTAATGTCGAATATGTCATTCACCCTCGCCTATGCTTTCTTAGCCTCGGCATGGGCAGTTACAAACTTGCCGGCCATTTCCTCGAACGTCTCTATGGAGTGTGCAGGCAGCTGTGAGTACCAAGTTATTGCTCCCTCGGTGAGGGTTTCACCAAACTATTTTAGCAATATGGAAGACACTTGTTCTTTAGCGAGGTCGTTGCCTTTTACTGCGGTGACGCAGTGGGTCACATGATCCTCGGGGTCCGTCGTGCCGTCATATATTTTTAGGTACGGCGGTATTTTGAAGGTTTTGGGTATAGCGTGTAGTGCAACTTCGTCACTGTATGGCTGTTCAACGAATCGACCGGCGTCCCTTTTTGGTAAGAGTTTTGGGGCGCCTGGTATTTTATCTACCCTTTCTTGGTGCTCTTTCATTTGGTCACGGAGCAGTTTGTTCTCGTTCTCCATCTCTTCTATATTTCTCAAAATGGTCGTGAGGGTATCGCCACCTGCATTATTAACATTGTGAGTAATACCTATTACAGGAAGAGGGTCGTGCTGCACATCTGTCGATGGTGCGACGCAAACTCTCGCATTCTCTTTGTTCGTCCTTTGGGCGGGTTTGTCGAGAATGCTGGTTAGCGTGTTCGTCAACCATGCTTCGAGCAGCTTTTTCACCGCTGGTGGTGCCTCTTCCGTTGTGGATGTTGAGGCTCCTCTTCCGTGTGAGGTTGTGATGCTGCCGTGTGAAAGGGGTGAACCACTCCGCCTGGGGGAGGCGTTTGACGTCATGTCCTCCGCATCTATTTCGGTGACCTCGTTGATGGTATTTAGGAGGTTGGCAGTAAGGCTGGCTACTGCCTTCATCCTTTCTTCTCCATTACCTGCCATGTTAAACTACGTACGCAAGAAAAGACAAAGTTTTGCGATGTTTTCTTTTAGATCTGAAAGGAACTAAGACTTTGACTAGGAAATCCCCAAAGACAGCGCCAAGTTGTTTGACCAGAAAATGATAATCTTTGATTAAACTAATTAATCAGTTATTAAGAGGGAGTTAATCCTAGTTAAAGCTAATAACTACAGATCTTAGATTAATGATGTGAAAAAGGTGGGCAGTGAAGAAACGGGTTAAATGCGCTAATATGAAATGTGTCGACTATAATAATATGTTAGAAGTATCACATATTAAATGGCAATAAATGTCACTAAATGTAAATAAAGAGAAAGATTCACCCAATATTGGATGAGTTGGATGATTCCTTCCTCTGACAATGATGAATGGCAAGAATATAACAAGAATAATGACCACTTTCTCAGATCTAGTGAAAATGACAATAGACAATCCAAAAAGGTCGAATCTCTGCAGAAAGTTGTTCTTTGTATTTATCTAGAGAGCTTGCTTTTCAAAAGAGTTTTTATCATATGGAATCTCACATGCCTTTTTCCTTATCTCTCATACCCTTTATATGAGATATTCCCAAAGAACCCTAAGAAGTAGAAATGGAGGGAATATTCCCTCTGAAGATCCCAAAACAAAACTAGCCGTTACTTTTATCTATGTTGCTCGAGGCCCTAATGGACTACGCAATGGCTCGTTCTGTTGATCACCGGTCAACCTCGGCCACACTGTCGGTGTTGATTTTCACATCACTCATGATTTATTTTTGCATGCCGAATTTCTTTGGTCCGATTGTAACACATACAATGTCCTCAAGGGATATGGTTGAAAAAGGCTGAGGTATATGAATAATAACCTGAAGATCGCAACTTTATTGAATCGCAACTATAACATTGAGTATGAGAACATATGCTCCAAGCTTGATTCATAGATTTACTCAATATATCTACTTGATTACAACGGACTACCTGATAGATTAATCAAGATATATGCAAGTTGAACTCGATATTTTTATTGTTAATATATATATATATATATATATATATATATATATAACAATCACATAGAAGATGCAAGTAAAGCATGTAACGCCTTATTCCAACTCGAAATTGACACAGCTAACACTGATCTGCTACGTCTTTAAACACTATTCCCCCAAAATAAATTACATGTGCAAAAAGTAGACAAAGAAGAAGTATAAAAGGGCATTTTGGTCCATATAATTTCTTCTTCCAACTGGATATTCCAATATTATTAGTCGGCCATTGACGATATTGACGAGGACGCGCACATTTCCTCTACAGCTCTTCTTCTTCTTCTTCCTCCTCTTCCTCTCTTTCAATATTCCACCCTTTTAACCCAGTCAAATGTCAACCTCTCCCTTATTACTCTTCCTATATTAAACGTCTCCCTTTTCCAATCTTCAATTCCTGCAGCGCAACCCATTTCCAACCCTAAATCTCTCAGTTTCCCTCTTCTCTCATTCAAACAAAATGGGCCAATATTCATCGACCCACTGTGGTGGTGGGCCGAAACTCCGTCACCGTCACCTTCACCCGAGCCCACTTCCCAACCACCACCGTTCCACCTCCGAATCTGATTTTTTCTCCCTCATGAATTCAGATGAAGATGAATCAATTATTCCGTCGGATTTCGAAAACCCAGATTACACATATGAGCTTCCCGATGAATGTCTAGCTTTAATTTTCCAGTGCCTGAGCTCCGGCGACCGGAAGAAATGTTCCCTCGTCTGCCGGAGATGGCTTTTAGTGGAGGGTCAAAGCCGTCATCGCCTTTCCCTCAACGCAAAAGCTGAGTTCCTCCCTCATATTCCCACCATCTTCTCTCGTTTCGATTCTGTTACGAAACTCGCTCTCCGATGTGACCGGAAATCCGTGAGCATAAATGATGAAGCTTTGACCCTTATCTCCCTCCGTTGCGTTAATCTCACGCGCCTAAAGCTGCGTGGGTGCCGTGATGTTACCGATGTGGGTATGTCTGCTTTTGCAAAGAATTGTAAGAGTTTGAAGAAATTCTCATGTGGGTCTTGCATGTTTGGAGCCAAAGGTATGAATGCTTTGCTTGATCACTGTTCTACCCTTGAGGAATTATCCGTTAAGCGTCTTCGGGGTATTAATGATGGGTTTGCAGCTGACCCAATTGGGCCTGGAGCTGCCGCTTCGTCGCTTAAATCTATATGTTTGAAAGAGTTGTATAATGGTCAGTGCTTTGGGCCATTAATTATTGGGTCAAAGAATTTGAGGACTTTGAAGTTGTTGCGGTGTTTAGGTGATTGGGATAGGCTTTTTGGGACAATTGGTAGTAGGGAAAATCATGTTGCTGAGATTCATTTGGAGAGGCTTCAAGTTAGTGATAGTGGGCTTAACGCGATATCGAATTGTCCAAATTTGGAGATTTTGCATTTGGTGAAGACGCCAGAATGCACAGATGTTGGTGTTGTAGCAGTGGCTAGGAAATGTAAGTTATTGAGGAAGCTTCACATTGATGGATGGAGGACTAATAGGATAGGGGATGAGGGTTTGGTTGCAATTGCTGAGAATAGTTTAAATCTCAAAGAATTGGTGCTTATTGGTCTGAATCCTACATCGACTAGCTTGTTGGCGATAGCTTCGAATTGTCAAAAGTTAGAAAGATTGGCACTTTGTGGCAGTGACACTATCGGTGATCCTGAAGTATCTTGTATTGCCACGAAATGTATGGCCTTGAAGAAGCTGTGTATCAAGGGATGTGAAGTGACGGATGAAGGGATCGAGTCTTTCGCTTGGGGGTGTCCGAATTTGGTGAAAATTAAGGTTAAGAAGTGCAAGCACGTGACGGGTGATGTTGCAGATTGGTTGAGAGCTAGGAGGCGATCGCTAGCAGTGAATCTTGATGTCGGGGAAATTGATGTTGAACCTGTGGATGGTAGTGCAAGTGATGGTGGAGCACTAGAAGATGCAATAGAGTTTCAACCTATAGCGAATACACTGCCCATAATTGGTGCCACTGATATTCCATCGACAAGCAATGTAGGTCGATCAGCAGCAGCTAAGTCATGGTTCGGGTTTTTTGGAGGAAGAGGCCTAGTGGCTTGCGCTCTCCGCAGGTGGTCAAATGGTAATGGTGATTCCAGTGAGAGCTTATGAATATTGTGAACAAAAGTTAAAACAAAAAAATCATACTGTTTGATTTGTTAGCTGTAATTGGTCATAAAATGATCCACTCTCAACTTTTCTCATTCATTCCTTTTAATTTTGTATTTGCAGTCTTCAATACAATGTGCAGATATACATCTCACTTGCCATTCTGATGAATTTTAGTTTGATTTTGTTTGACGTTTATGTGTATGATAATGATTAAATCAAAAATTTAGTATAGCCATAACTTGGATGATGAAAGCTAGTAACTTGCATGTAAATCAACAGGCATGGCTAATTGGAATTCCTGGTATAATTTTTTGTGTCTGCTGTGCTAGATACTCTATAAAACTTTGTGGAGGATTTGATAAAGATATGCTTCATTAGTTGCTTCTGGATAAAGATTTATCAGCTACGTCAGTAGCATTGTTCATTTATGATCCGTGCCATCTTTCCCTATTCCATGTTGATGATGTTATATACTCATTATACGTGTGTAACTCCACGACGGAAGATGCGTGTGTAATTTTAACCAAGCTTGTTTTTTCTGTGTTGATATGTTGATTGCTAATGCTTAATCCTATGCCAATTCTCATTGCTATCGAGGACTATGGGAAATCAACGTTCGGGGGAAATTTACTCATCAGTCTAAATCGTAGTTACTTTAGTAGTTGTGCTAGTGAAAGATAGTATATACTTGGTATTTGGTAAATTAGTGGGAAGTGCGATATAGCTGGTCTGGACATGAACATTGTTAGAAACAATTCAGGCTGCTCTCTGCCAGCTAAGTTTTTTTAGTATTTACTAACATCCTGTATTGGTAAACATTGATGGGCTTTGATTGTAGTTTTGAGACTCAAAACGAAAAGGCTGCAAATTTAAGTTAATTAGTACTATAAAGAAGGATGAACTAGCAAAGTTAAGAGTATTGACTGTGACGGAGGCCAACAAATATTCTGTCATTTAGTATGTGATTGACTGAGTAATTAATGGATGATCAAGTTTGAATGAAAAGAAACGGTCTAAAAAATGTGTCCGTACCAGTTGAGGCGAATAAAAAATGTACATTTGAATCTTATCAAATTTAACTAGACTACAAGGGAGGCGGATTACTATATTCTGCTCCTTTTACAAAATCTTGTATGCTATACGAATACAAGCCAACAACTTTTCCTCTCCATCAACAAGTTAGCACTTTGCATTTCACCCCGGCACAGCAAGTTCTAAAATTTCATTTTTGGGTAACAAATATAATAAAGAGAAAAATGAAAGAAAAAAGTTAAGCAGATGGTGCCTAAATATGCTTATTGCCTCTGCAGATATTGTGACTGGCTTTCAAAATAAAGCATAGAGGTTGAGAGGCCATGTTACATTACATTAAACATAAATGCTGCTTACTGATCAACGGTATATGGGCGGTTGTTATTAGCCAAGATTTACATATAAGTATTTCTGCATACTTCTACTTGGAAATGAAAGTTAAGAGCATCGTACCTCTTTTTCTTTATGGCTCTCACTGTCTCTATACTTAAAAGAAGCTTCGAATATTCTACTTATGTGCAAATAGAAATTTCCTTGTTTTTGACTTGAATGGTAAACCAACTGTTTTAGTTCTTTCTATGTCTCCATAAGTTTAGGGAGACGATGATTCCTGATGATGCTTGAATAATTAATTTGAACCTTTCAACTTATATGCAACTTTTCTCTAGCTCTCAAATACATAGAAACACGTGTCAACCGCTTAAGCCAATAAAAAGATATTTCGAGGTAAGGAAATCCTTGGATGAACCAAGAAACGGAGGACATGATACCAATATGCAGCTTGAAGATACTACTGCAGATTCAAATTACTGTTAGATTCACTTAAAAGTGATTGAAAAACTAAAAGACTGAAAGATAAAGGAGGTAAACAACTTCGCACCTCGAATAAAATAACTGTTATTCTTATGAGAAAACAAAGATTCGGACTGCCAATTGGATTTAGAGGGATTTTACAAGGATCAAATATTTTGACATCTAAAGCTCCATGCTCCATAAAGGTCAAAGAACCTACAGCTACTTCTTTCAAATTGCCAACAATAAGTTGGACTTTGTGATAAATTAGGCATAAGAATCTGACAGGTCAAACGTCTACCATGAAATAAATCAAAATGGCTAAGAAAATGGTGGATGGTATCAGCTTAAGAATGTGTAAATTTTAAAAGCTCCCCCAACTTCAACAGGGAAAAAGGAGAGAAACAGAAAGGAAAATGTTACAAAATATATGTCGCCTTGCGCTGACTTTTTTCCTTTTCTATTGGTGATTCATTCTCTTCATTTGTGATGGATTTTGTTGCTTATTCACTTTCATAATCGTCATCGTCTCCAAAACTGAACACAGATGCATCTGCTGCAATGGCCTTAATATCACTTGAGCCCAGATTCGGAATGGCAGCTCTCTCAACTGTCTCATCCTTGATCTCGCTTGCACCACTTTTAGGATCGCTGCTCCCAAGAGAAAGTTGTTCGGCATTATGTGTTAGATTGGCAATCTGCTCCTTTTGGGAGCCAGAATCAACACCTGCAGCAGCAGTTTGTGAAGCACTTGTCTGACTTTTTGTACTGGAAGGTGCAGCTTCCTCCCCGTCACTATCTGAAAATACATCATCACCACGGTTTTGGCCCCCTGATACCTTGTTTTTGTTCAAATTACCTTTAATTCCTTCACTGGATGAAGAACTGTTTCCTTGTCTTGGGTCCTTTCCTTTGGCGGCACCATCAGCCTTGGACTTTACTGGAACACTTCCATCATAATCTACCATCACAATCTCAACCTGGAATCCAGGAGATGGTAGTTTCCTCTGAAAGATACATATAGAAAGTGAAAGAAGATGCAAATCCAATTAGAGCCTAGATGAAGGTAAAATGCTATTCCATGGGAAAAGAATGGATCTTCAGAAAGGATATTGAGTCAGACTCTTAATCAAAATAAAGTACTGCAGATAAGAAGCATATCAATTACCTTATCAAAGCCATCCAATTCTGAGACACCTAAAATCAGTCTGTTTTCCATCATTGATGTGTTTAACCAGCTGCAATGGAAATAGGATGAAATTCTTACGTGCCCGAAAAAACTATTAAGCTAACATCTTCACTTGCACGTTCCTCTTCTCACAAGGAGTTGCCACAGGTAGTGCTAGGAAGAACAGAACACTTCATCATTGATCACTCCAGAAGTTTCTCTAAACACCTTCTCCCCCCCCCCCCCCTTCCCCCCTCTCTTTTTTTGTGTGTGTGCGCACGTGGGTCTCACTACTTCTAGATTACAATTAAAATAGATCCTTGAATGGCATGCACAAATATAAGAAATACTGAAAAGAACAAGAATCAATTGCAAACCAGTAGAAATCTCCTTGACGATCATGAAAATAGATCTTGAAGTCGCCTGCCAATTCAGTTAGACCAGGTTCACCTGGTAGAGCAAAAACCATGATTCCTTTTCTTTGTGTTCGTATCCAAAAATCTTCAGGCTGCAATAACCAACATACAACAAATAAATACGATATATCACCAGGGGACAAATACTTTGAAACTGATAATGTCCTTTAAAATTAATGTAAGCACGGGATACAATTAAGCAAGAGTCATACACAGAGATTGAACTAATTTACCATAAGGTCCTTAGTCTTTGGATGTTTTTTTGTTGAAAACAGGATGCCTGCAGAAAGTACAACATCAATATCGTGCTGGATTGAGTTATCTTAGCAAACTGAAGGGATAAGATGCATCCTACTTGGTAGAAGCATCAATAAAAGCATTCTAACTCAAATACGATCTGATTCACGAAGCATCTCGACAAATACAAGTTGTAGCATTGAACAACTCAGCCTTTTAAAGTAGAAGAATGCAAAGTAGCCACTTGACTATAAGGGGATTATAGATGGATGTTATTTTGCCAATATTGTGTGCAGAAACCTACCACTGTGACTAGATATAGTAATTGAAGGCCTTATCCAGGATGAACACTTGTGGAATCGAAATCCTCTCAGCATGCACCTGCAGCATGGTAACTGCTTAATTACTTCTTGAAGATCAGATAAAGAATTAACTGTAGCTAACAAGAAAAGTACCTACGTCCAGACGGAGTTTCACCACCGAATTGAGTCAAGATGCGCTCAAAATATTTTACATACCTCTAGGAAAAGCACAAAAGTCATTAGCTAGATCAAATGAAATAAATGGCTGTAAATCAATATGTTTCATTGGAGGTGATGACTAACAATCTGACTTGGAAGAATAAGGGCCTTTCCATCTACACATCTTTTTTGGTTATAATAGTTGATGCATTCCTCAGCTGTTGGGAAAAACTGAATAGTAAAAAGGGTAAAACAATAAGTGCGAATGGGAGAAACTAGCAAAAGTTTCAGACTGCATGTAGGTATTTTCCATGTATAAGGTCTCACCTTCAAGAACAGGAGGAGGCTACAGATCATAAGCCCTGTCCTAGCCATTCCAGCTTTACAGTGTACAACTACCACATTTAAAATGTCCTCCTTCAACCACGAATATGCACTTTGGCAAAACAGTTTAATAAGATGAATTGGAGGGCAGTTGTCATCATCAAATGGGAAAGATGCAACCTGTTCATATTCAACAGAAATCATCTAAACTGAAGATGAAACAGTATACAACTGCAAAAAGTTCAATAGTTTTCACTTGTGCAAATTCTTGAAAGAAAATCTCAAAATGAACAGGTACTCATCAAAATCCTTCCAGAAAAAGATTTTCTCCACTTCGTGGCTCTGTAATCCCGAAAATGAGCTAGAACAAAATAAAGTTTTAGATCGGTAGAGGATCAGCATTGGAGATGTTCCACTATCAGCCATCTATTTTAGCTTTCTGAGTTAACTACATGCAGATTAGAATATTTTGCCAATGCCTGCAGATCTAAACACATTGAATATGTGGGGCACTGGATCTAGCCCAAGCATCCAACTGGTTTAGAAGCATGAACCAGACATTTGGATCAAACAAATTCCCTAAAAGTGGATTGCAGCAGACTTTTTGCTTATTAGTCAGGTTGAGTTTATTTTGGGATTATTCTTTCCTAGTCATTTTACGATTCATCCAGTGCTATTAGCGAGCATTTGGACCCATAAAATGAAGGAGCTTTTCATAATAGGCGAGCGCAGTACCCAAAAACCTTGCTATTTCATTACTCCAAAATTCATATCAATCTCGTTTATGAATGTTATGATGGCCAGACCTCTTTCCAGGCTGCTCTCAAGGCAGGTATTTGAAACTCATCTCTTGCATTCAAACAATTTAAATAACTTCTTGAACCTGTGATTGACTGAGTAATGAATGTTCAAGTAACAACATGTCCTTTTTCCCACTCTAAATCTACGAGTAGTCGCATAACATCAAGATGTTAAATATCATTGTGAGGGTTCTTGGTGAATCTGATGAGATGAATATCATCCACAGATACTAACGCTATAATTTGCTGTCTTACATGATATCTTTTACAACAAATTAAGAAAGCTGGCTAAGTGACACTGCAGAATAGTTTGGCTCTAACTTAATAATTGATAAAGCCATAAAACAAAGAGATAAATAAGATAAGAATAAAGAAAATGGAACAGTTATATCAATTTATCTGTAATGTTTTGGTTGTTCCATTGAAGCTAAACAGCATTTGCTACCACCAGCAACAGGGGTGGTGTCCTGATAGAAACTTTCTACTAATCAGTATGAAGGATGGATACATCTTTAGAAGGAAGCACAGATTTCTACATTCAGAAGAAATATTAACCAGGTTAATATTCTAGTAGTTGAAACAAACCCCATTAAGGAAAGTTGCCAGAAGGTACATGATAATAAAACAAAAAATATGTCAGATTTAATCAGCAAGACATTCCTTTATGCCTTGAACCGGCTATTCCTAAGTATGACATTTTGCAATGAGCACATATCATAAGTTTTTTCGAGAAAATAACTAACAGGGATCTAGTTATCCGCTCTAAACCTCAAATATGATGGAATCAAGAATTTAATTTATCGAAGGAAGAAATTTGCACCTTTCCCCCAAATAGTGAAGCATCGTACAATCTCTCTGAACAAAGATTATAAACTTTGTACTTTCCCTGCATTCAAGGAGAGATGAAGTTGCAGTAAGAGATAAAAAATGAAAAGAATATAATAAGCCATCAGTAATACATTTAAACGCCTATAAGGCTATAGCTGCATTACATTCAAATAGACAGAGAGTTAAATTATCATGCACATCTGCCGTTCAACTCCCAAATTTTCACTTAGGAAAATTACCAGATCTAATCAGATCTAAAGCAAAATAAAAGGAGTATTATCAACAAATGTACTAGGTATAAGGTGATATATTATCCACTGAATCAGAAAGCCTCCCCATGTCTTGGTTAAAACTAGAAGACCAAAAAAGAGCATTTCTTTTTCCATCTCCCTCTTTCCTCTAGAAAAAACATGAATAAAGAATACCTACTTTTATTTTCAACCACAACAAAAAAGACAGAGCAGTTTGAGTCTTTGGGTGATATATTATCCACTGAATCAGAAAGCCTCCCCTTGTCTTGGTTAAAACTAGAAGACCAAAAAAGAGCATTTCTTTTTCCATCTCACTCTTTTCTCTAGAAAAAAAAATGAATAAAGAATACCTACTTTTTATTTTCAACCACAACAAAAAAGGCAGAGCTGTTTTAGTCTTTGGGACACACTGATGGCAACACTCAAATGCTACTACAGTTCTCTTCTTAGAAAGGCTCCCTATATTCTACTATTACAAAAAGCAAATACAATTAAGAAGGTCCATAGAAACATCATGATGAGCAGCCACTTTTACAGCAACCATGGAGCACTCACTATCTACAAAACTATAGTTATGGGTCGAGAAGCACAGTTTTTCTAAAACTATAAGATGCACTTCAATAGAGTTATTGGGGACAAAGAGCTATCAAGTTTTACTCGGAGTTACCTTATGATGAGTTTCAAAAATTTTTATCACTTCCTCCATGTGATTTCGGTAGAACCCCTGTATCATTCATTTTATAGGTTAGAGAAATGCAGGTTTGGAATAACTGAATAAGTGGAAAATATCCAAAATTATGGGCGATCTTTACCTCAACATATCCAAAGAAGCCAGAGCTCATGTCGCCTGCAGGAAAACCCATAGCTATGATATTCTCTGTTATGTAAGTCATATCCAAATCAAATCCACCCTCCTGTTTTATTTAACCACTTTACATCAATAATCAGCTATATCTAAGAAAAGATACAGCAAATATTCAGAGTCATATCCAAATCAAATCCACCCTCCTGTTTTATTTAACCAATTGACTTCGTATCGTATACAAATAAGAAAAACATAAGGGGTAATGTCTAGAGTTGCTAACTAAATGGTTTTGACTTCATATCTTATACGAATAAGAAAAACTTAAGACAACAAAGCAGTAACATTCTGATCTACCTGGTATCTTCGCTTGTTCTGAGATACTGCATGTCGTGCCTTAACTTGCACAGCCTTCACAGCATTCAGAGATGTGTCAATTAGCCCTTTAGTGATTGATTCAAACACACCTGATTGTGTGGTTGGTGAGTTGACTCCAGCACTATCATTTGCCTCAGAAGCTTTTGAAGTGAATGGCAAACCAAGACCACTAGCAAAACGTGAGAATGTAGATGTCCCAGTATCCCCAGTTGCTGACCCCTGCTGCCCGGGCGCTACAGGCTGTGGAAAGTTTAAGGTTTTCGCCCAAGATGATTTGGCTGATGTAGGTGACTTAGATGTGTCCTGAGCAGCATTATTTTTCTGGGAAGCAACTGGCTTGGGAGCTTCAGCATCAGAAGAATTACTGGAGAGTTGTTGAGATGAACTAGTGGATTCAGATTCCATTCTTGAACCAAACAGAAAAAAAGAATTAGTGTTGTGAAGAACCACAGTAAAGAATGCAATAGGGTAAGTAATTGTCATCATATGACATGTCTGAAACAAAACAATGATCTCTAGTCATCAATCAATGTTAACCTCGATCTAGAAAGTTTACATTTGCTGAGGGGATATAAAAAACTGTTAAGAAATTACAACAGGCTATGTTTTTTTAATTCAATTTATAATTATTTGTTCTCTTCCTCATTTGGATGTACCCATATACATATTCGCTTAAGAAAATTCAGAACAAAGTATCATTTGTCTTCTTCTTTCCATCTCCTAACTTTCTTTGTCCATTCACTTTGCATTCAATTATACCAGAAATTGTTTGAGGCTAGCCTTTGCATCAAATGGTATCCAAAAAAATTTCAACCTGCTCAAATATCTAATGGTATACATACACCCAGCTATCACCAAAACATCAGCACAATCATCATCATATATCATCACCATTGCCACATAGTTATTCCCGTCCAGATATAGAAAACCAAAAGCACTTACGCAAGGAGCAGAAAACATCGCAATGTCCAATAGTCTCTGCTGCATATCGTTCAGAAAACTAAAAGGCAATGATTCCTTTTCACATACACGACCCGGCAAAAAAAAAATTATTAATAACGCCTTAATCATGCAATTGCTTCTTTAAATGCCTAAAAATGGCCTACTAGCAAAATAAAAAGCCTAAAAGGCATAGGGAGCGCCCACATTTTGGACAGAAAGAGACATACGATTGGGACCTCGCTAGTTCAGAGGTACAAAAATAAGCATGGATCCGAGCCTTATGAACTGTTGTGATTCAGAAGAATCACAATGCGGATTGTCAAGTTTAAACGTGAGCAAATATAATTGAAGCAGAGAAATCGGATCACTCACGAAAAAATGGAAATCGAACAGAAGCTGGTGCAAGCTCTAATCGCCTAGAGGTTTGAAGTTCTTCTGCGGTTGAGTATTTCAAATGAATGCAAGAAATGTGTTAGACGCAATCCGAATCGGTTCGAGCATTCAAGGTGGTGCAGAGGTGGCGACCGGCTGCCGGCGTCTAGTGCTGTTGTTGCGGTCGATTTATCAGATGGGATCCTTTGTAACTGTATTCAAAGCTGAATAATATAAATATTTTGATAAAAGAGCTCACAATTTCCCTCTTCCATCTACGTTTGGATCATTGTTACCCATGTTTGAAGACATTGTATCCTTTATGTTGTTAAATAACATTTCTTATTCGGAAAAGGTGAAATATATCTCTCTACTATCATTTATTGTTTAAATGTATACTCCGTTATACTATTGGGTGAAATTTGTCCCTACCGTCAAGCAAAGTTCTGAATATACCCTTAGTTTAACGGACTTGCCACGTGGACGTAAGTGAAAGTTTACCCAACCCACAACTTAAAAAACCTATATCCATTTGGATAAACCGTGACCCGTTGTACCCCTTCTTTCTAATGATAAGTAGATCCAAAAAGTTCAATCCAAATCTTCGCCATCTTTTCCGCCATGCGCCGCTGCCGGAGAACTTCAAATCAACCGATCTTATGTCCATCTTCTCCTCTCGTCTTTCTCTATAAAAATCTAAAACCCAAATCCCTTGATTCTTTCTCCATCTTCAGGTATTTGAAGAAAATGAAATAGCTTATTCCGGCGACCACCTTCTAGAATCATTCCAACATCTAAAGACGATGCCACCTGAAAGTTCGATTTGTAATGACTTTGACATCTGGTACCACGATGATGACACCTGAAAGTTCAAAAACTTTAAAAAAAAATCCGGGCAACTTGAAAATGCAAAACTGGGTGTTGGTAAAATGAGAGTTTCTTGAGTACTTACACTATGACTTACTTTTACTTACTTTTACTTTATTGATTTAGGAACCTAAGAGAATCAATTGTCGATTTAGTTTTGAACTTTGATGAATGAATTCTACTTTGCTGCTAGAAAGTTTTCATAACGTGCGATTATTGTGAGCACAAAATTGGAATCGTTATGCCATTGGTGATACAAACCATTTACACTAAGGTTTGATTGTTGTTTCACCGCGATAGTTTGTGTTGTTGTATAAGAGATTGTGTTTAACAGGGAGAAGAGGTGTGAACTGTGGTGGTCTCTAGGCTTTTACACAAATTGAAGAATATGATCAGTAGAAAAATTGGATGATTGTGGAAGTAGTTCAGCGACAACGACATTCAATGGTTGAATCTGTTTTGGTGAAAGAAAAATATGGTGAACACAGGCGGAATTGGATAGTGAAATTATTAAGAAATATGAGTGGTGTTCATCTACAGAAATGAAGAAGCAAGAGCATAGGCAGAGGGTGGTTTCCAACTTTGCTTGGGTCATGGGTTTTAAAAAGGTATGGGTTTTTTAAGTTGTGGGTTGGGTCTTTCACTTAGAAGCCTCCACGTGGCAAATCTGTTTAACTAAGGGTATATTTAGAACTTTGCTTAACGGTAGGGGCATATTTAACCCAATAGTATAACGGAGGATACATTTAAATAATAAATGATAATAGAGGGATATATTTGGCCCTTTTCCCTTTCTTATTTAGTTTGATTGTATCCTACTGTGACGTAACTAAAAAGTTCACTAAAATACCCCCAAGTTGTTTTAAATAAAATATATCAAGAATTACACATATCAATAATTTAAGACAACCTCTTTCTACTAATTTATGATTAATTATGTAGCTTGAAAACAAGAGCAAAAACTTGAAGAAAAAAAAAGTTAACTAATATTAGCAACAACAAAAAACGATGGAAAGAGACAAAGAATTGAACGGGGACTTGGATAAAAAGAACGGGGCAAACCAACTCTAGAAAAGATGGAAGAAGACAAATTAGGTCAATAGGTTGGAGATTTAGAGTTAAAATTAAAAAAAAAATAATAAAATAGAATTATAGAGTAATAAATCAGTTCGGGTTTATGCCGGGGCGTTCTACTACGGAAGCTATCCACCTTATAAGGAGGTTGGTGGAGCAACACAGGGATAGGAAGAGGGATTTGCACATGGTGTTTATTGATCTAGAAAAGGCGTATCACAGGGTCCCTAGGGACGTTCTTTGGAGATGCCTGGAAGTGAAAGGGGTGTCGGTAGCATACATTGAATCGATAAAGGATATGTATGATGGAGCTAAGACTCGGGTCAGAACTGCGGGAGGTGACTCCGAGCTTTTTCCGGTGATTATGGGGTTACACCAAGGATATGCGCTTAGCCCATTCTTATTTGCTCTGACGATGGATGCCTTGACACACCATATTCAAGGGGAGGTGCCATGGTGTATGTTGTTCGCTGATGATATAGTTCTGATCGATGAGTCGCATAGCGGTGTTAATGAGAGACTGGAGGTGTGGAGGCAGGCTCTGGAGTCCAAAGGTTTCAAGTTGAGTAGGACCAAGACGGAATATCTGGAGTGTAAGTTCGGCGGTGTGTTGGGGGAAGTGGACGGGGAGGTAAGGCTCGACTCACAATTCATCCCCAAGAGACAAAGTTTCAAGTACCTAGGGTCTATTATCCAGGGAGATGGGGAGATTGAGGGGGATGTCACGCACCGCATTGGGGTGGGTGGATGAAATGGCGGTTAACATCTGGAGTCTTATGTGACAAGAGGGTACCACCGAAACTCAAAGGTAAGTTCTACAGAGCGGTGGTTAGGCCGGCTATGTTATATGGGGCTGAGTGTTGGCCAGTCAAGAATTCACATATCCAGAAGATGAAAGTAGCCGAGATGAGGATGTTGAGATGGATGTGCGGGCATACTAAACTGGATAAGATAAGGAATGAAGATATTCGGAAAAAGGTGGGCGTTGCCCCCGTGGACGACAAGATGCGGGAAGCGAGGCTTAGGTGGTTTGGACACGTGCGGAGGAGAACCATAGATTCCCCGGTTAGGAGGTGCGAGCGGTTGGCTTTGGCAGGTACGGGAATAGGTAGAGGGAGGCCTAAGAAGAATTGGGGCGAAGTGATCAGGCAAGACATGGCGCGACTACAGATTTCCGAGGACATGGCTCTTGATAGGAACGTGTGGAGGTCGAGCATTAGGGCTGTAGACTAGGGAGTAGTTCATAGTTTTTCCCTCTTTGTACCGGGTAGTCTGATAGAGTCTTGCCTATGTCTGGTAGCAGTCTATGTTGTGTTCACACTATTTTGTTGTTTTGCATAGGATTGTATTATTGCACTCCCTTTCAATTATTTGGTGTATTTTAAGATATTATTATTACTTCTCTTGCTTCTTTTATTGTTACAGATCTCTTCTTGCGTTTCTTTTCTGATATTATTATCTCTTCTGTTGAGCCGAGGGTCTCCCGAAAACAGCCCTCTACCCTTCCGGCGTAGGGGTAAGGTCTGCGTACATTCTACCCTCCCCAAACCCCACTATAAGGGTGGCAAGTGGGCCGGTTAGGCCCGGGTCCAACCCAGACCCACGAGCCTATATGGGTAGTGGGCCTAAACGGGCCTACCGTTTAAGCCCGGGACCAGGGGGCTTGAGGCCCAAGTGGGCCGGTTTATTGAGGAAGCCCGTTAGGAACGGGACCGTTTGGGTCTGGGATCGGGTCCTAAGTAGGTCGGTTCAACCAATCCTAAACGGGCTCAAACGGGCCCAACGACTACTTTTAAACAAAAATCCAAATTTTTTTTTAGCCGTTACAACATTTAAAAAATGGTCGTTGGCATGCAAAAAAAGCCGTTTGGGCTTTCTNCTCAAACTCAAATTGAAGTATTCAAATCTTCAAGTCTTCACTCATCTCCCATTTCTCAAACTCAAATTCTTAATTCAAGTTAAATCATGCCTGGTGATTCTAGATTGCGCCTATTTGTTTTGGAACACTTTAATATGGTAAAAGAAAATGAAGAAGTTTACATAATAAAGTGCAAGAACTGTGGTCGAATCTACACTCATCGTCCAAAGTTGGAGGGCACATGCTATTTAAGGAGGCATATAAAGAGTTGTCTTGCGCGTTCTCCAGACATTCGTATTTAAGATTTTAAGTAGATTTGAGATAATTTGTGTTATTTTAAAATTATTAGACGTATTATGCTTAATGTTTTAGTTTGTTAGATTAATTTGAAGTATTATGTTGGAGGCACTGAACTTTCATTTGAAGTATTAAATGTAAACTTTAGTTTGCAATTTTGATACCGAGTTCATATATATATATATATATATATATATATATATATATATATATATATATATATATATAAGGCAATTTCTTGTAAATTATCTAAATTTGAAAAAAAAAAAAATTAAGTCAGAACTATATAATATAATATACAAGAAATTGCCTTAGATAAAAAAAATTTTAAAAAAAATGGTCAAGGCCCACTTAGGCCCGTTTAGGACCGGGCCCGACCCACATAGCCTGGGACCATTAGTTCGTGGTCCCGGTCCCGGTCTGGTTACACCCAAAAGCCCACGAAGCCCGGGACCGTTTAAGCCCGGCCCACGAAGCCCCGGCCCACATAGAACCGGCCCATTTAGGACCGGCCCGCGAGGCCCGTTTAGGACCGGGCCCGGACCATTTGCCACCCTTACCCCACTAGTGAGATTTTACTGGATGTGTTGTTGTTGTTGTTGAATTATAGAGTAATAAGGGCATAATTGGGAAAGAAAATTGGAAACGATCCCACCGCACCAAATCGGTTGTTTCATAAAATGGGACTTTTGGTTGTCCTGGAACTATGAATTTAACAATACGATACAACCAATTTTAAATAAACAATGAAAACAAACATTGTTTTTCGATAACAATACAATACAATACAATAGATAACAACCATCCAAACAACCTGTTAATCGTCTCGTCCTAAACTACTATTCGGTCAGTTTCCTAGTTTAAACCACTTTCCAGCATCATCCTTAAAATAGGTGATTTTATTTCTCCTCCTCCTATTTGATGTTGATATGTAGAAGAATATTGTATTGACATCTCCCTCATTAAGCCACATTATCCTGGACCTCATTTTTTAGTAGTCCTCCTCTATTTTAAGGATTTTATTGTAATCTTTTTTTCAGATTATCCTTTAGTGTATGAAGAAAGTCATTCTTTGGGCAATTTCTGGAGTTTTGAATCCCTGGAAGCCTTGTTAGAATTTTCGTTTTCTTCCCAAAAATATCTCCAAAGGTCTTATCTTTCGAGGACTTAATGGTATTCGTGAAGTTTTTACTGGCACTACAATAGTCCATTCCATTCCAATTTCTGCTAACAAGATTTTGGAAGTCGTCTACACCAAAAGGTTTTCAATCGGAAAGATTGTCTATAATCTTGTCTATTTTGTAGGGGTTAATTCTACTAAAAGAGGGTTATAGTCAGAGCAAGTTTTAGGAAGGTGAATTACTGAGCAATTTGGAAATAATTCAAGCTATTCCTCATTTCCTAAAATTTTATCTAGTCGTTCCATGATGAGCCCTTTTCTTCTCTTCCTATGGTTTGACCATGTATATTTGCAGCCCTTATAACCAATATCTATTAGGTTACAATTACAAATTTTTGACCAAAGAAAGTTAGCTCTGTGAGCATGTAATTTTTACCCTACCAAAATATTCCTATAAAATTAATAAATAAAATTAATCCTATTTATTTTTAGTTTTTTAAGGATTTTTTGGTGTTTATTTGGAATTATTTGCATTTTTAGTCGCATTTTTCACTTTTTAAAGTTATGAAAATTAACAAAAAATATTTAAACCTTCATCATCGTGCATTATGAGGGTTTTAATGTAATTTAATGCCTAATTACACATTTTAATCACTTCATTGGAAGAAAAAAAAATTCTTTGTTTTGACATTTTTAAGTTTTAGTATTAAATTAACAATTTTTCCTTTTTAAATCTAAGATTGAGTAATTATGTCAATAATAAAAATGAATAATTAGTGTAATTTAATAAAAGATAATTTAGTACGTAATCTATGGTTTATTTAAATTAATTAGCTTTTAACTTTTAAAGAATAGGGGGTCTTGGCCGAATTGGGCCAATTTAAACTAGCCCAATCCCAAACTCAATCCAAAAAACCCAAGCGCAACCCCCTTAAATCCGGTCCGCCCCATTTTCCTCCATTCAATCCGGGCCGTTGATCTCCAATAGATCCAACGGTCCGGAACTCCCTCCCTTTTTAATATAAAAGTGTCCTAAACCCTTCATCCTCCTCATTTCCAAACTCCCCACTCTCTCACATCTCTCTCTCGACTCCCCAAACCCTAGCCGCCCCATATCCCTCCACCTTAAAACAACACCAAACCTTAAAGTTCTCTCTCCTCTCTCCTTCCCCCTCTTTTGCCGCCGCCTCTCCCTACAGCGGCGCCGCCCGCCGGTGGCCTTCAACCGCTACCAAACACCACCAAAATTATGTCAAACAACTCCTCTTCTCCTCCTCTAACCAACGAATCTAAAGTAGGGCCGAAACCCTAGTGCCACTCTAACCCCGCCGCCAAAAATCACCTAAGGCGACGGTAGAGCTCCAGAATCCCTCAAACTCACACCATACACTCTCCTCACCTCCTTGAACCTCATCCTACCAACCAAATCCCCAAAAACCCAACCAAAATCCCTAGATCTTAGATCTAAAAATCTAGAAACCCTAGATCCACCCCCTTTTTAATTTTTCTAGTTCGTTTAAAGATCCTCGTGCCAATATCTCCCATCAAGGATCTCAAATCCCAGATGGGTGTATTGGCATGAGGGCTTTTAGCAGCTAGATTTGGTCTTTTTACAAAAAATAAAGAAGAAGAGAAACTTAACCTAGTTTGTATTATAATCCTCACGACAAGATCTTTCACTCGGGATCTTAGATTCTGAGAGAGAGTCTTGGCGTGAGGGTTTTTAGCAACTAGATCTTTAATTTCTTTTCTTTTTTTTTTAAATTTTATTCTATCTTTCTTTTATCTTTATTATCTTGTTATTGTTATTATTGTTTATTTCCAGTATTGCATTTTTTTCTATTTACTGTTATATATTTATTGTTGTTTTATTTACTATTTTTTATTTTTTTATTAGTAATTATTATTGTCAGTTATATTATGTTCAAATTAATTAATTAATTAAAACGGACTTAACTAATAAATAAAATCAGGGCTCGAATGTATTCTGTTAATTTTTACATCATTATGTATTTTATTTGTTATTTCGTTTGCATTACTTAATTAATTAAAACGGATTTAATTAAGATAAAGTAAAAACAGTGTTAAAGTAAATTTATTTTTCCCTTCTACTTTCTGTTTTCTGTTATTCTTTTTCATATTTTGTTGTTGTTTATTTACTATTTCCTCTTATTTATTTTATTAATTGATTGGGCTTGGCTAAATAGACAGGCACATAACTTTGTTTAAAAATTAATAGCCCAAGCTCTTCACGCCAAGAGTCACCTGATTCAGGCCAAAAATCAATCTGGTTCTGAGATAATTTCAAGACCCTCAAGGGTCAATTTTGGAAACCTAATTCTTAAAATCATTCAGAAAGTACTAGAACTTTGTAGAATAGGGACAACTGTCCCAATGCTGAGTAGAAAAATAGGAATAAGATCTAAAAATATCCAGAAATGGGACACTTGTCCTTTTTCTGAGATAAGGAAGATACTAGAAATTGGACAGCTGTCCATTTCTGTCAAGAAAGATGTCTTTTCCATGATTTTTTAGGAATTCTGGAAGATTCTTTTGTACCCTAATTCTTATCCATTTTTACTCATTCACTCTATAAATACATTCCTTCTTTTCATTGTACAGAGACCTGGAGATAGACCTAAAGATAAATTTTGATATAGACCTGAATACACGACACACATTGAAAAACACAGAAAAATCTTGGAATCATGCTGATTTGGCACTGTTTTTTTTTTTGGAGTCTCTTTCTTTCACTCTTAGCAAGGAACTCCTACTGGTTTTTATATTATTTTTCTAGATTTTCTAGGTCTTAATCTGAAGTTGTTTGGGTTTTCTTGCTGCTGCTCTTACTCAAGTTTTCAGAGACCTATTTTCTTTCTTTGTTTATTTTTCTTGCTGCTGTCAAGGTATTTTTCTTAACAATGTAGAGTTATTTTGCTGTATCTTGAATATGATTTGCTGTTTATCAAGAATCTGTATTTTGTTTGAAATGAATCATGTTGGTTGAAGTTGTTTGGTTGAGGGTTGTGTGTATGAATCTATGTAGAGTTAATTATTTATACTATTTTAGGGCCATTTTCAGTTATATTAGCTTTAATGTTAAAATGCTTCTGAAAATTACAAAATCTGTTTAAAGTTTCATATATTCATAAGATTTGTACATTCTTATGTAATAGCAAAAAAAAAAAAGAAGCATTTTTCAAGTAGTAGTAGGCAAATTTTGTCATCACTGTCCATGTTAGTAAGATGTAATAATTTAGCTTTGTCTTATATTATATTCTCTTATGAAATGCTTCAGTTTAATAGATTAGCAACTTACCATACTTTTTTTTATAAATTCTGATTGATGTTAGTTTAAAGTCATAAAAGTCCAGATTTTATGACTTTAAGACTTTAAAAATACAAAATGAGTTTAAAACCTAGCACTTTGACATAAGAAATATAAGACTTAGGCAAATCAGTAGGAAATGGCCTAAAATTTAACAAAAAATTCGATTTATTTTATTTTATTCAAAAACCCTTTTACTTCTGTTTTAAAAAAATAAACAAGAAATATAGGTAAAACTTTACAAATGTCATCACCATTTTTATTTCAAACTCCTTCATGCATTGGGCTAGAGTTCGCTTGGACGCATTATCATCAGGCTTAAATATTTTCTTTTAAATTCATTTGTTTGTCCACAAATGGATATTGGGCAGAGTCATTTGGACTCATTAGTAGGTCTAAATCTTCTTGATTTAAGTGTGTTTAAATTGATTGAATGTTTAATAATATTGCTTTGGGCCAGATTCATCTAGACTCGGTTAGGCCCAAATTCCTTTAGATTCAAATTCATTAGTTGTTTGAGCAATAGACAATATGTGTCTTGGGCTAGTGTTCATTTGGACTCAGTCCTTTAAGCCCCAAACTTTAAATCTGGGCCTGTTTGGCAGTTAATACACAAGCTGCCCCATTTAAATTAAATAAATGTCTCACATAGTTTTGGAACCTTTACACCTAGTTACATGGCATAGGGTACTTAGTTTATAGACATAATCACAACTTTAGGTACACTTTAAATTGGATTAATTATTATAATTGTGTACCCGTGTTCGTGACATAGTTGTGATGCCCAAAATAAACCAAGGTATACGTTCGCGTGACCATGGTCAAACATTTAGTAAATAAAGCGCCTTAATCAAACACTCGTAGAAATGCTTTAGATGCGGTTTTTAAATTGCTATCATGATTATGTTTCTTTCAAATAAGTTCAAAGTATGTGTTCGTGCAACTTTGACCAAACCTTTTTCTTAAATAAACTAAGTGCTAGGATTTGAGTATGCCAACGTGTAACTCATCTTAAGTTAATTCTTTAAATACGGATTATCAAGTGATTAATAGCGGTAAAAGGTAAAAATAAATATAGGTCCTAAAATGAGTAATCAGACAAAATAGGCCAAGTATAAATTACTAAGCGACCGTGCTAAAACCACGAAACCCGGGAATGCCTAACACCTTGTCCCGAGTTAACAGAATTCCTTACCTAGTCTTTCTGGTTTTGCAGACTTTAAGCGAAGTCAAATTTTCCTCGATTTGGGATTTAAAATAAACCAATGACTTGGGACACCATACAATTATCCCAAGTGACGACTGTGAATAAATAAACAATCCCATCTCGATTTATGTCACTTTAATTAGAAAAACTCCTTTATATGTCCTCTTAGGTAAAAAGGAGGTGTGACAAGCTCTATTACTGTTTATAGGTCTCCCCCAAACTTTTCATTCGGTCCCATAATATCTTTAAAATCACCTCCTACCATCTACGACCCTTTATAGTGTCTATAAGTATTTTCTAAGTTTTCCCACATAATATTCCTATTAAAAATGTCAGTGCTAGCATATATAGAAGAAAATAACCAAACTTTACGAATAGGAAGTACCTCAATTATTGCATGTATTTCTTGGTTCCTGCGGACAAAATTATGAACAATTACCACATCATGGTTCCACATTACCACCATACCGCCTAATTGTCCTTCTGCGGGTACTCTATCATCTCCAAGAAATCAAAATCACTTAGCATTTGAGTATGATTTACCATCCTTGTCTCCAGTAGTGTGACCGTGCATGGCTTATGGGTGTCACCCATCTCCCTAAAATTTCTCCTAAAACCGTCATTGTTTCCTCCCCTTATGTTCTAGATAATAAAGTTAGGCTGAAAATTCATGGTTAGGTTTAGATTCATGTCTGCTGGTCTCCATTCTCCCTCACCCCCTCCAGAATGACAGGGCTCCTCCTTAGCAAGGGGACTAGAATCATGGCTCGATTGCCCAATGTTGGATCTTGGAGTGACCTGATATCTATTAAGCACTTGTACAGTGCCAGTGGGCAGTTGAGCACATGCCTCTTCTCTATAAGTGATGAAGGGCGGGACAGAGGAGTCACCATAGATCAAGGTCGAGGACGAGCACTCATCTTAGACGGAGTAATAACTGCTAGTTTTAGGATAAGACACTAAAGAGAATATTCTGGTGGATATTCTCTGTACCTGTACTATTAGGGTTTTAGGTACATGTTGATACCCAATTTTGACCTCATATTTTTCAAATAGAATATATACTCTCGAAACATCATTATTTAGTTTAAAAAATTTATACAAGCATTTTCTACAATACTCCATAATTTTTAGAGCTTTAAAATTGATTTTCTTGCATTTAAATTACTTGAATATTTATTAATTGCTGCTTCAAATTATTTTGTGATGACTTAATTTCCTATCTTAAAAGTTGGCCCAAGTTTTTGAGCTATTTTTCGGACTAAACATGCCCAAACCCCTGGACCAATCCTCAAGCCCAAACCCCAAGCGACCCAATAAACCTACCCAATCCAAAACCCGACCCAGCTTGTTTTAAATTCCAGTAGTTGATCAAAAGTGATCAACGACTCACAATACTCCATTCCCTTCCTTATATCCCTCACCCAAACCCTAATCCCTATTTCCCTTCATCAGCCGCCTCTAAACACTCCTCCCTCCTTTAGAAACCCTAGCCGCCCTCTCAATCTTCTCCAAATCCGTCTCAATCATGGATTCTTTCTGTGATTTTCTTATATTTTATGTGTTACCTCAATATTACTTGCAAGACTATGATGTTACTTAGTACTTGCCTAAACTTGGCAAGTACCATCTCTCATATTTGGGCCCGTTCAACTTCAATCTCTAAGATCTGGATAGTATCTCGTCCATATACACGGAAAAATAGTTGATTTCTCATACCAGTAGACGGATTTTCAAACATTGAACCCTGATTAGGGTTTGATTTTCGATTTCTTTCCTTTACTGGTTGCTTTATGATTGCATGTATATTTTTCCTTTCCTTGTTTGTGTTTGATTGACTTCTTTCCTTATTTACTCTTCACTACTATATAAATTCCTCCCTATTTTCCTTTGATACGAAACCTTTAATCACGAGATTCACTAAAAAATTAAAGTTATTTGTTCTATCATTATTCTCATTCTCTTGTTCTATACTTTGGCTTTTGGCCGGCTGAAAGCCAAGGCCACCGGAATTCAAATTTTTTAACTGTTCTTGGTGCAAGCACTGCCCGGGGTTCATTTGAAGCCCTTGGGAACTCTGACGCACTAAGATTCTGAGTTCTATTGCTCTTTGTTGACATTCAGAGTACCGTGGAGTTTATTCTTTCTTGTTGTCTGTTTATTCAATTGATAACTGGTAAGTCTCTTGACTTTTATAATTTCATTCTTCTGTGTTCATGATTTGCATATTCATACCTCTGAAATTCATGACCTATGTGTTTCTGGGCTATCTCTGTGTGCAACCTTGTTAGCATTGAACTTGTTTTGTGATCTGAACCTCTTTAGCATTTGATTTTACCTAAAACTGCCAGTTTTGAGACATGTTTATGCTTAACTTGAATAATTTGGACTCTCTTAAGTTCGTTTAGCCTAATGTGTTGATACCTGAATGTTCACATTTGTTGCTTGGCATGAGTATGCTTCCCTACTTTGTTCTGAATTCCTGTAATAACTGACTCACATCTGTAGTATGTTCTAATCTGTGTTAAGACATTCACTCTAAGCTATAACTTGCTCCCATGCTATTTTGGCACTCATTGTATCTTTGGTTTGCTTATTCCTGTATCCCCTAGTGATTAGTTGGGACTTTTAGAGTAACTATCTTAACTTGTGTTTCCTTACCATGTTTGATACTGTTTTGCTTCATGATATAAGTTAACATGTCTGTCATTTGATATTATGATAGATACTTAACATAATTTGGACCCCCAGGTTTTAAATACTTTAAGTTAGTGCCTTACTTTAGACTTGTTTGGCATTGTGCACCTTTGTATGTTAGTAATCTCAGAAAACCTGATCCCCTGCTTTTTATAAAATGTTTCCTGTCCAATATACTAAGCGTTTGAACTTCTGATATCAACCTGTCCTTTGAGTTTTGTTGATTCTCTTTGCTTGTAGGTTCTTTGTTTAATCACCCCTGTTATGTCTGCTTCTAAAATATAAGTGCACCTCTTCTAATTCTATCATTTGATCATTATTCTCTCACTCTCATTGTCACCTACACTATTCTGAATCTACCACTATTGGCCGGCTGAAAGCCAAGGCCACCAAAACTTTCTATTGACCTCCCTGTGAGCACTGCTCGGGGTCCATTTGAGACCCCTGTGACCTCTGACACACTAGGATCTGGGGTTCTTTAGTCACTCTCCGTGCTGATGGAACTTGAGCTATTTCTGACATTTAGCTCCTTTTGGGCCTGCTACTGGCCTACTATTATTTCTTGAGTAATATTTGTACTTATATTTATTATCTGGCTTGTAATACTTTTGTAATAAACAATTGGGGTGTTAGTAAAATTGGGGAAACGAACATACTCTAATGTTTGCATGAAAGGGTAGAAAACATGCTTATAGGGTTCGTACGATCTGCTTGTTATTTTATCTAACGTGTCGTATATGCTATTCAATTTCCATGTACACTATTAGAAATCATGCCATTAGGAAATAACACACTTACACAACTTGTTTACTATCAAAGCATGAGCTTAAGTGCTTTATTTATTCCTATGTCTACTGCTATGTGTTACTGGACAACATGCCTATAGAAAATAAATGTCAATACCCCTTCCTTCAATTTGCATAACTGCAACATACTCATTAGATACCATGCCCATATGATTATACTAGCTTATATTCTACTGATTTTCACCTAGCTATCACGTACCTAGGTCTTAATTGATCAATTAGCTGTTGTTATATCTATCGCTCACTTAAATAGCATGTCTATAGGAATAATCGATAAATTTGCCAACTATTGGAACCTAGCTATAAAATACTGCTACTCGTTTGGAAAACATGCCTATAGGTTCAAACACGAGTAATTCTGAGTATTTCCAATGGTTTTCACTGCCCCCTATTGCGTAAATCACTTAGAGATCATATCTAGAGTTTTAATAACTTATAACCTGTAATCTCAATAATCAGCATGCAGTACCAAATACTCTTAAGCTGTGTAGTTGTTTGGAAACCATGTCTATAGGGCTTAATGACTTTAATTTGCCTCAATTCTGAAATTGTCTAATGCCTAATGCAAAAATCTGTTTGCGTGCATTTATTGTCTAGTGTGGAGGCTAACTTGAGCCCTTGACTGCCTTTATATGAAGTTCTACTTGTTTTGTATGTTGCCTAGTTTTATCATTCTGAGCAGCCTAAGTAAAGTCTAGAACCACCCAAATAGAGGTCCAAAGCCCCCTGTACATAGGCATGGGACAGGTAGTGCACGCATAGGGTACGACTTAGAATTGAATTAGAGCGCTTGTAGGTAAACAACTTTAACATAGTAATCGGGCAGCAGGAGATGATAGTCTGTGCCCGCTGAATAATATAAATAACTCCCTATCTTAAGGGAGTTGCGAAATATTATTTATGTTGCACGGGGTGATCCTTTAGGCTAAAAAATTTAGGACCCCCTTCTCTTTCTTTACACACTTAGTCACCCAATATTGACCGTTATAGTTATATCCTTGTAATCCTTAAGATTTTTATCGATTCTCATTGTGTTATAATAAAACTCTTTGACCTTTTATTCTCTTTGATCAATAATCCACATAGTTTTAAGTTCGGCCGGAACCCATAGTTGTGGACCTCGAAGAGTGCCTAACACCTTCTCTTTGAGGTAATTTGATCCCTTACCCGATCTTTGACGGTGTTGACTAGTCAAACAGAGTTATCTGCATAATAGGTGCCCTAACGCACCTTAAATCGTTAGGTGGAGGCTCTTCTTCTTTTAACACTCTATCTCCCATCCAAATGAGTTGTCACAATGTCGAAACTCGCTTTCGCGAGAAAAAAGGGGCGCGATAGTACATGTTCCCTTATAAGTAGAAAGAGACTTAATTATAGGGGACATGAAATATTCACGTGTAAGAAAATACATTGACATTCTCTCTAGAATCTTGCCTTATTGCACACATACAAAATATACCTTTTTCTTGAGATTCTTGTCTAACTTCTCCCCACGATCCAAGAACGGTCCGAATATTCAAAGGCTCATCAATCATTCATCATTGTCAGAAGAATATCCACGGATCTCACCCTTTTCAGGTGATTCACATGTTCTTATTTTCTTATTTACTTAAATGCCATTCATTGCTATTTATTGTTATTTAGTACTATCTCTTTCCTTTTGGGGTCATTGAATATTACTAGTGTTATCATCATTTATTACTATTTAAATAATGTACATAGAATGTAACTACAAAATCGATTAAAATATCTTTTGAATATTAATATTGGCTAAGATTGACTCTATTTTATCAAATCTAATTGTTTAAACTCAGATCTAAATTTTGGGTCAAAACACAACCTTGCATCACTTCGATTAGCATTTTGGTAACCTTGCATCACTTCGATGAAACTAAGTTCTAACCTAACTAATTTTTCTTTATATTTATTTGTTACTTAACCATATCAAAGAAAGAAACAATTGGTAAACAGAAGAAGTTTTGTGCGTGGGTTTTCGAAGTTATCCAAATTGAAAGGGCAGCGCAGGCGTACACAAATAATCTTAAAATTTTGCAGTACTTGGCGTCGGTTACTGCTTTGAGTTTCACAGAGAACGCAAGAAGCGTACGGGCATAAGATTGTTCCAAATTTTACTCAGTATTTGTCCGCTATTTTCTCAGATAGGAACACACCGCGCGTGACGGCATAAGTAACTAATAAAGCGATTTCAGCGAAAAAAAAAAGAAAAAAAGCCTCACTCACGGTCATGGACATTAACAGTGTCGGTGCCACCACGGGCGATGCTTCCTCGTCTACTCCAACCACTGGTTTTACACAATTGACAGCATCTGCTTCCCAGTCGTTCCAGCACTTCCTGGATAAAACGACGCCGCATTTACTCTACCGTTGGATCGCGTTCGTCTTTATCGCTGTCTTGTATGTAGTGCGTGTGTACCTGTTGCAAGGATTCTATGTTGTCTCCTACGGCCTAGGCATCTACATCCTTAACCTCCTCATCGGCTTCCTTTCGCCGCAGGTTGACCCGGAGGTCCAGGATTTATCCGATGGCCCAACTTTGCCGACCCGAGAAACTGACGAATTCCGCCCTTTTGTTCGTCGCCTCCCTGAGTTAAAATTCTGGTGTGTTTTCTGTCAATTCCTATGCTTCATATCTTTCGCAACTTTTATTATCTTAATTAATAAGCTTTATGTGGGTGATCGGAGATTAACACTTGAGTTATGTTTATGCACTTTGTTACCTTCTGTTTGTTTTTGCAAAAATATACCATTTTTGGCAGAGGGATGGGGAAATTGAAAGTAGTTAATTAGGATTTGGGCTCCTATTTAACTAGATTATAATAAATAAGTAAATAAAAACTACTAGTAGATGATGATAAAAATTGTAGACAATCTGTTAATCTTTCTCTTAATTGCATCCTTATTATTTTTAAGTTTGAGTTAAAAATCCTAATTACTTATTCTTTTGCTATTCAGGGGCAAGTGCTACAGTTCCCCATTGTTTTTTTGCATTGCACTTAACTTAAATCTGCAATCACTTAGCTAGATTAGTGAGGATTTGAGATTTTTAGGGTTAACATGCGATGTTTAAGCAAATACATGCTTTGATTACTGCATTAGAAGTTGTCAGAGTAAATGTTATAAATACTACTTATTGCATTATAAAATTACCCCAAAAAGAACTGATCTTGATCAATACACTTCATTGATGTTGATATTAGTGTTGAATATGGCGGGCTGGTGTTTGTGTTTTTGTTAGTGAAAGATTTGATGTTGTATGTGATATTGCTGTTTTCCCATCACTTATCTTTCAGTTTTATAATATCATCATCTTTTCTTATCATCTATATCTATACTATTATAAATCTATCTATACTATTATAAAAGTGGGAAACTCTTAATTAAAAAATTGAATTACCAAAATAGCCTTATAATTAATTAAATATAATTATGTTATAATTAATAATGATATAATAATTAAATAAAATAGAAAAGAATAAAATCAATTTGTTGGTGTCTTTTCTAGGGATCGTGTCCGTTGCGTAAACTCCTAATTTCTCTTTGAGTTCTAACTTAAGAGTTGGATTTAAGAAGCAAAAGTCGTTCTCTTAATCACTCGGCCAAATCATTCTTCAAAACCTATTTGGCCAATTATTTTTACTGGGTTGCATAAATAAGAGGTGAACGATATCATTATCTCTACACAACCAACTAATGAAAGATCACAAGTAGAACATAATCAAGAGCCAAAAGGGTATGGTCAAGTTGTTGATATTTTACTTTAGCCGTGTCGAGCGAAACTAAATTGAGAGGATTGAAAACCAGAGGAGAATAAGTGCAGTCCAACCTTGATCATGCTCTCCGTTGAGTGGATGCGAAGCCTGGATGATTATTCCCGACAACCTCGAGTAATCGCCGGGTAACTCTTCTCTAACGATAAAATTAAAAGTTAACTATCCAGTAATTACATGGATTTCGGTAAAAAAAAAAGAAAGAAAAAAAAGCAAAATAACAGTTCCAAAAAGTTAGAATAATTGCAGCTTTTACTACGAATGGCCAAGACACAACACAAAAACTTAATTAAGAGCGAAGTGGCAATGGTTCTGTATTCTTTACAGTCTACTCATTCTTTAATTATTTGTCCTTTATGATTTATGAAGTCCAATATTTATAGTATAGATGGTCATAATCTCAAAAATATAATGGATCTTGCATGCATATTATGATTAGGAAATAATTAATAACGAAATGCATATTATGATTATGATAGCCAGATGGTCCATCCATTATGTTATTTACGTTTCTTATTCTCTTCCTTTCTCTCTATATATCTGTATGTATGTACTTATGTGTCTACCAACTCCCAAATAGACATATTTATGCCTCATTGAACAAGGAAAGACACCTATAATGCTAGTTAAAAATTTGGATCCTTCAAATGGCGTATGCAAAACTACAAGAATGATCTATAGAGGATTTATTTAATTATACTAATTTTATTTTATCATGTATTATATGATATAATATACTCGTGCAACGCACGTGACGAGAAACTAGTTTATATTAAAAGTGGGAAGCCCAAAACTTAAAAGTCAAACTACATAAGTACCCTTCTAAATAATAATTCAAATATCCTAATTACAAAAAGAAATTAAAACAAAAATAAACTTAAGTGATGTGTCCGTATAGAACTATTGAAATGAACCGGCACCACTTCAGTTTTTGCTTCCACTTAACATACCCCTAATTCCGATTGATTGATTCTCCATAATTCAAATATCCTTCGTATCCTTTATTAACAATCACAACCCTTTAGAGAAAAAAACTAACACCTACACTGCTGAACACATGGCCACCTTTGTTAGCGACTTAGCGTTTAGACTTTAACAAGTTGCATTTACTTGCACATATAGGAGAATTGTTGCAAAGTGTTTGGTAGGTTTGGAAGTAACGAACACCCGACAAAGAGATTCGTCTATATTTGGCCAATTTCTCGCTCTTTTTTGTGACTTTTTCTGGACAGAGATATTAATTGGAACCGAAACTTCAAAACAAACTTTAGGTAAGTGATTACATTTTCTTTGATATTTAGTTTTTTAAAGAAAGATTATGCCATCTTCATTCTTCTGATCCAATTTTAGATTATTGGATAACTTAATTAACAGAACAAATGAAAAAGTCAAATTGACAAAACCGTAAATATATTTAAAAGTCATGAAACATGCCCAAAAAACATCTAGAACTATACGAATTTTTTTTAAAGGAAAGCAAACAAGGGGAAAGATTCTAAAATATTCATGCACTATGATAAATTCTTATGAATATATCAAGGGAATTGGTGAAAATCCAATTGAAAAGTCAGCGTATACTTTAACATGAAAGTTGTATCGAAAATTATCTAATCAAATTTAACCTGATAAAAGAATTATCTAAATTTAAAAGTAATTAAAGTTTTAGATGATGAAAATCAGAAGATAAAATATATCGTGATATTATAAAGTTAAGTATGAAAGATGTTGTACATATACCAGAAGTAAATATGTTATCTTTGTAAATATAAAAATACCATTTGCTGACAAAATCCAAATTTCATGTATTTAATTAGTTTGCTATATGCATATACTCGACGTCCATAAATAAAAAGAATAGAACCACAAAGAAGTATAGGTATTTCTTCTTAGTATTCTTTTTCCATAGCGAAATAATTGTGCTCTGTCAATGGATTATCCTAGACAAGTATTCACGTACGATGATCTATATCAATCATTCGCTGAAAACGTACTTTTTTTTAAAAGTGCCACCGATACTCAAAGGTAAGTTTTATAGAGCTGTGGTTAGACCGGCCATGTTGTATGGGGCAGAGTGTTGGCCGGTTAAGAACTCCCATATCCAGAGGATGAAGGTAGCAGAGATGAGGATGCTGAGGTGGATGTGCGGGCACATTAGGATAGACAAGATTAGGAATGAAGATATTCGGAAGAAGATGGGCGTGGCCCCTGTGGATGACAAGATGCGGGAAGCGAGACTCAGATGGTTCGGGCACATGCGGAGGAGAAGCCTTGATGCTCCGGTGAGGAGGTGTGAGTGGTTGGCCGTGGTGGGTACGAGAAGAGGTAGAGGGAGGCCCTAAGAAGTATTGGGGAGAGGTGATCAGACAGGACATGGTACGACTGCAGCTTTCCGAGGACATGACCCTTGATAGGAAGGTCTGGAGGTCAAGCATTAGGGTTGTAGGTTAGGGGGTAGTAGAGCTTTCCTTACTTCATACCCGGGGTGAGGCGGGGTTGGATTAGGGTTGATCTTAGATGGTTTGCAGTTTATGTTGAGTCCACGCTATCCTTGCTGTTTATCTTAGCCCCGGGCCTTAGATACTGGTTACTATTATTGCATGTCATTTATCTTTTGGTTGTTATGCTTCTGTTACTATTACGGTTTCTACTGGAGTTACTAATGAATTGTCTTTTCTTGTTTTTTATTTCCGTCTTTCTGAGCCGAGGGTCTATCGGAAACAACCTCTCTGCCCTATCGGGGTAGGGGTAAGGTCTGCGTACACATTACCCTCCCCAGACCCCACTTTGTGGTATTTTAATGGGTAGTTGTTGTTGTTGTATAATTATTATTCAAAAACTTTTTTTAAAACATATTAATATTATTTTATATAATCATAGACTACATGACTCGGCATACACATGCAACCACAATGCATATTTGTATATTATATATACTAACTAATTTCTCGACCGATCCTATTTGTAGCCAATAATTTTCAGCAATTAAAAATTCATGTATTTTTTCCATGCCAATTTCTTTAAATGATTCTTTTAATTATTAATAAATTTAATTCATTATTCTTTCATATAAATAATTAACTAAGAATTTACGTGCAAGCATGTACGTAGAAACTAGTTACTTATATATCTGGTGATTTTGAAGTGAGCATTGTGATATGGTTGTGTTGCTTAATACCTGGGAGTTGATACTCATATGGGGTGCAGTACTTTTATGATGTGGACCTTTTAAGTAGGAAATGCTCCTCGATAGTAAGTTTCAGTTGCAAAAATTGTTCTTTCCAACTGTAGATGGTTATGTCTCTTGAGCTAGATATAGGCAGCAAAAATTGTGTAGGAAATGCTCCTCGAAAGTAAGTTTCAGTTGCAAAAATTGTTCTTTCCAACTTTAGATGGTTGTCAACTAGATATAGGCTGCAAGATTAGTATAGTTATGAATAACAGTTTGCAAGAAATTGCGAGACATATTATGTGAAATTTTTTATCTCAGGTCATGAAAATAGTTAAAACCTTATTTTGACATTCTTTATCAAGAGTCAGGACTACTGATGTTGGAGCTAGCAGAAGTAGTCCTCGCTCTCTCTCTCTCTTCAACACGTACATAGGTGTGGCTAAGTTACAATTTTATTTTGTTTTTGTCTAAGTGATAATTGGAATCAAATTAGAACCCCCTCCCTTCTCCCCTTCTCTCTCTCGACGCATACAACAAAATAAAGCTATGTTACACTTTATGCGTGCATGACATAATAAATCTGCATGTGTAGTGCAGGATCATGGTAAAACTGAAAGCTCCAACCAGAGAAATGGAGCAGCCGTCCATTGCTCTGATATTTTTATAGTCAGTGATGGTATATATTTGGGAACTATGGTCTTGTCTCTCTATCTATTATGTATAAACCAGATAAATTTGCAAGCATTTATTAGCATTTCACATATTTCTTGTGTCTGGCCATAGGTTATTTGGAACCTGATGTACATATGTGAGTTTACATAGAATGGGATAGACCTGCCCAATTTTGACTGGAGTTGCTGAATGATTGTTATTTATCACTGTCGTGCTTGCAACAGGTGTCGTACTGTTGACCTGAACCTTTCACTGACTTTTGTAGTTTGTATGGTCCATCAAAGTGGGAGATTGTACAGAAATAGTGTGTATCTATGTCTCAATGAGTATTTTCGTGTTTCGTTGCTGCAGAAATCAATAAATACAGTCCCTTTGTTCGACGTTTTGTTCTTTTTCCCTGCCGCTGAGCTATGCTAATTTGAGAATTGTAATATTCAGTCAGGCATGTCCATTGTCATCCATGTCAAAATAAATTTTATACCATAGCCTGTATAAGCAGCACATAAAGCATCTCTAATTTCACAATGATTTTTGTGGGCATTGGTTTTTCTGTTTTCCTGCGTGAAGGTACTCAATTACCAAGGCTTTCTGCATTGCCTTCGCGTTAACCTTCTTCAGTGCATTTGATGTGCCTGTCTTTTGGCCAATTCTCCTTTTCTATTGGATCGTGCTGTTCACACTTACAATGAGAAGACAAATACGACACATGATAAAATATAAATACGTGCCGTTCTCTTTTGGGAAGCAGGTTAAACCTTTTATATCTAAGTAAATTTCTCTTGATTTCGTCTTTGTGTTCATAATTATCCTTAGTGACTGAGAATTGTGTTTTCATCCCTGTTCCCTCCACCCTTTCAGCGGTATGATGTCAAGAAAGCAGTTTCATCAGAAAGTGAAGATCTTCTCCCTTAGACTGAAACATACAGGTCCTCGCCAGCTGCTTATTCTATGGAATGCATCATGCAGCTGCCAGTTATCTTTCTTTTCTGCTTCAATAGCCAAAGATTTTCTAGGATATTACTGGACGTGGAAGAAACTGTTAGGGGAATTAGCGCCGAGGCGACGGTCGTTGCTTTGCTTCTGGGCATTGTTCATATGTATTGAAATCTTAAACTTCCATGTGTGTAGCTTTCTGCAAATTATGCCTTACAAGGACCACTGTCATACAGTACCTTTGCTCAATGCTTTTGTTAGTTGTCTGCAGGCTTCTTCTGTGCCAGAAGCTTCTCTTTTGAAGCAAACAAACATTTAACTGTAGTTAGTAAACAGTGAATCATTGAGATCGACAATGTTCCAGATGTAAGTTTCTAAAAAGTTTAAGAATGGCAGAAACCATTTGAATCTTCACGATTACAAGTGCACACCAATTTGTATTTAGAGCACGGTCTGCCTGGCACACCAAAAAAAAAAAAAAAGAGAGAAAAAACAGAAAGAACTTTTCTGGTTTTCCATCGACCAGCCAAGTGTTTAAGCACCAAAAAAGAAAATAATAATCCAAATACCGGCGGTTGTGCCCAGCGTATTGGCATATACAATGTATATTAGCTGTTGTCCATTAATAGCAAAAATCAGTTTGAAGAATAACTATTGAGGTGGCCTGTAGTAGCCATAGACTCCATAAAACGTCTGTGCAAAGGTGAACATTATCAAAATAACAGCAGCAATGAAGGAGATAATTGCCCATGGGTTGTTGAAATACTTGTGCCTTAAAGTAGCACGCCAAGCATTCCACCTATGGTCATAGTACCTGTTAATTTGGTCAGATAACTGTGAAAGGTAACTGTCATTGATGTCGAAAACAACCTCTTGACAAAGCCGATTGAAGAGGTCAGCAACTTCCGCGTCATTACCAAGCCAATGCTCAATTATTCCACAATAATGGAGGTAACTAACATCCTCTGGCGAATCAATCAAGTTGTCCAAGAAGATTACGTACGAAGTTATGTCATTGGTGCAGTCAAGATGGCACTGCTCGAAAGCAATCAGGTTGAGGAAAAGTGACTTTGTACCATCATGGATTAAAAGCCGAGGCATTTTAAGGATTCCATTCTGAAATTTTACATCCCAGAACCGATCAGTCTTCCTTTTCTTGAACTTAACTCCAGCGTCTTTCAGCTCTGAAACACAATGAATCAATTGCTGCCTCCGTTTGTCTGCCACCCGATTCGAATGCGACCAACGCTTGATCCACGTCCTGGGTGTTGGCTTAGGCCCTGTCTGCAAAAGGCTCCTCCTGAAAATGGAGGTGCCAAAATCAGCTCATTGTTCCAGCCCAACCAGTTCAAGTTTAAACCGGTTGGTTATGACCTGTGTGTTGACCTAAACGGATTGAACCCGAAACGACCATCATCAAAATATTGAGTAGTAACGGCTCAAATGTAGTCCAATCCAAAACTTACAAAATCAAATTGGGAGATTGAAAATTATGTAATATATGTAAAACTTAAGAAAAATATATTTGTTCTTATATTTTTTTTTCGAAAAGGCAAAGAAAAGAAAAAGAGAAGAGGTTGGGTGGAAAATGGATTGTGATCCGTTACTTGACCCAAACAAAATTTGACCCGTTTATTGAATTAACCTATTTTGATCTATCCCGCACATTTGTCACATTTACCTGAAAACATCAAGGCAATGAAGTCCACCAAGGTCTCCCAAAGGATCAAAAGAAGCAGAACGTCCGATTGATGACTTGAATTTATTCAAGTCACTCTGTGTCAATGGCTCATCAGTTGGCATCAATGGATCAAAGAACCTTAGAGCTAACCTTGCTACAACACCTTTCTCATCAGGCATTTCAGATTGAATCCCATACAACCGATCAAGTATAAATAATGGAATTTGATTCTCAATCATGATCATATCTCTCTGTATGGAATGCATCGATCCGCGCATGGCGAAAATCGGATCATTCCTGGCATAACCAAAATGCGTGAATCCACCAGCAACTCCACGAAACAGCTCAAGAACAAAACAAGTGTCAAGAACCATCATTTCAACAAACTCATTGCTGCTCATTGTAATATTCCCTTCATAACAAGCGCGTGCTTTCTCTTCTAGTTCTCTTACTGCATCAAAATACAGTTTAATTTCTTGATTTGTCCGCTTGAGGATATGGTAAACGGCTCGCCATTTATGACGATCCATATTGCGTAGGCGTCTTTTGCCATGGTGATAAGGACCAAGAGAAACAATTTGAGGAATGTAAGCTTTATCATCATCTTTGCGCAAGCTTAAGGGGACTCTGTATATTGATAGTTTAGCCCATGATCCAGCATCATTATCCTGTTTAGCTTGTTCTAATTTCTCCTTAATGCTAATTACCCATTCCGATTCTGGTGATTTAGGACCCTCGTCCACAACAGGTGCATTTTCCTCAATTGTGACTTTCAAAGGCTCAGATGGCTGATGTTGTTCTTTATGCAACAGGGGTAGTTGCTGTTGTTGTTGTAGGGGCAGTTCTGGAAATTCAATGGCTCTGCTGGTGGTAGGAGTAGGAGCATTTTGAAGACCAGCATCAACTGTTTCTTTGAGTTTGAGGGTAATGAGGTACCAACTCAAAAGATCTTTGTTGAATACTGCAACCATTTTGATCTTTGGCTTGTGTTCTACTTTTCTTCAAAAGATAGGAATTTGGATCATTCTATTAAAGCAAAAAGAATGCTTTGTTGGATTGTTTACTACTTTTAGGGCAACTTTAGCTTGCAAGTAACATGTCGTTTTCGTTATAATGTGAATACAAAGTGATGATGTTGAAGTTGACCTAATCCAACTCGGGAATATGCTGCTTAATGGGGCATTCTTCACTATTTTAAATGAACTGTTGGTCACGTTTTTTGCCTAGAAAATTAATATGATCTTCAACACTCTGTTATCAGTTCTACAGTTTGTAAGTGACTAATTATTTTCCTAAGGTCAAAGGTCATCTTATTAGTTTGATGATGCTCCAAACGTACACCAAAAAACTAGTAGTAATTTTTTTTAAGGTAGATATTAATCTTTTAGCAAAAAGTAAACAAGAAAGAAATTAGTATTAAACTAGAAGGGTCACATCTATTTGACCCACCAATTAAGGCGTGAAAGTCAAAAAATGAATTAGCACATGCTGCATTTTAAAGAAAATGCAATGGCTTATAGTATTTGCTAAAACCAGCTGTTGACAGTTCAGACATACGACCCATTTAGCCCTACTTATATCATTTTCATCCGACCTGATCACCTCTTGATCAAAGAGAAAATGTCTGATCATTTCCATTTCCGTTCACGTTCTAATTTGTCAACAGACAAAATCAAGGATAAATTATTGGAGTTTTGGTTACATCTGATGATCTGAACATGGTGTTTTAAATACTTTACTATTAAAAATATAATTGAAAGGAATTTGTGAAGTCCAATTAAATTGTACTTGGACAATTGTAGTTTTTGAATTCTTTTAGCAAAAATATTAAGATTCACTCACTATACAGATGAAGATAACGACTTAAAAAGGAAGGTTGAGCTTGAGGGAAAAATAATTCCACAAACAAACGCCTATCATAAAAAGCAACCAACATGCTTATAATAAAGGCGAAATACATAAACGGCCCCTCCAAGTTGTTCACAACGGTCAGTTGAACACCTCAATCGAGACTATTTCCAGTTAAACACTTCAAGTGGCTATTAAGTAGGTCAAATAAACACCCGTGTACAGCAGGCCATATGCGTGAGTTGCACTTGCTGATGACATGACAAATGAACCAATCAAAAAATGACATGTGTAATTTCACCATTTGACACATGTAATTAATTAAAAAAAAATACATTTAAAAAAAACCTTATTTTCCTAAACCAGTGCTCCCCCCTTTCCCCTCCCACCCTCCCCGCACCCCCTCTCCTTCATCTTCTTCAGCCAATCCCTTCTACTGAAATCCACCAAATTATCCCAGAATAATGCATACAACGAAAAAATAATAGATCAAAACCAACAAATTGATAATTAAGAACCAATTCCCATCAATAATCTGTCCAATTAGAGTTATGTAAATGTTTTAACATCAATTTAAGAAGCAATCAGCAAGTGGGTTTCTTCCAAATAACTAACCGTAGAATTTCTTGATTTCCTCATTTATCTATCAAACGAAGCGGACATGGCCCGAAAATTCAAACATCTGCTTCTCGATGGACCGGTTTTTTCGAGCTATTTAGAAGTAAATCGAAAGGAGACTTTGCCAAAGATCCTCTAATTAGTTCTTTGAAACTGTCCAAAAGATTCAGCAGAAGCATGAGAGAGACAAGTAGCAGCAGTGTCATGCCAAATCCCATTCTTAATAATGGTTTGAGCTATTTCAAACCTCAATGGAAACTTTTTACCCTCTCTCAACTCCAATCTGCAACCAACAATTTTCACCAAGGTTGGTCATTTGCTTGAAATAATAATTGTTAAGTTTTAGTTACTTTAGATAATTGGGGCAACGCAAAAGATGGAGGAAATTGGAGGAGATGGTGGGGTCCACATTGAATTATGAAAAAAAAAGATAAACCTAATTTTCAAGATCTTCACGCGCTTAGATGTAGGTGTAACACACAAAATTTGCCATGTCAGCGGAAGGGGTTTAAGAGAAAATACTTCTATCAAATAGAGGTGTCTGACTGGTCATATGGCAAGTTAAGGTGTTCAACTGACCGTTGTGGACAACTTGGAGGGGCGCTTTATGTATTTCGCCTATAATAAAACTAGGAGCATACTCCTATAGAAAGGACTAACATAGTTTTTAGTTTCTCTTGACAAGCAATGAGCAACTAAATTTGCTTGACTTTGAACCCAAACCAGATAATTATTAGGAATCTTTTTTAACAAGAAACGACAATCTCCTCTAGAAACACTCCAAAATAGAATCTTCACTTAATGAGTTACAAAAAAGCACAAATTCCTGGGCATTTATGTGTGACTAGAATTCCATAGTTTCGTACATTATTTGCCTTGCATTTTATATGCTTTAATGATAAATTACACTTTATTTGCGCGTAAAGGAGTCTATTTTATGTGTAGGTGAATTGGAGATGAAAGTAGAGTAAAAGGAATAATTAAAGTCTAAAGCGTGCTAAAAAATAGTTGAAAGGAAGAAAGAAAGAAGTGAGCAGTTGACAAATGAAAAGTTGGCGAAGCCAGGCCTAGAGCAGGCTGGCCGAGCTCTTTAGCTCGCGTGGGAGCTGGCGAGGCGACGCGATGCCAGGGGCGAGGTCCACCAGGCGGTGAAGCTGGTGAGGCGAGGCAGAAGGCGAGCTCAAGCAGGCGTTATACCTCGCGATGCCAGTCTTGGGGCGAGCTAAGCTGGTGTTATACCTCGTGAGGCCAGGTCTGGGCGTGCACATTCCGAGATTTGAAGACTTATTCATCTCCTGGTTTGAGTAGAACTTGGCCTACGCATTTAGGTATTTTCTCACACATATAAATAGACCTAAAACGCCACTTTTGAAGGACTTTTGTAACCGGAGGCAAGAATAGCTCGTGGAACACCCGTTGGGAGTTAGAATCAATGAATTCTATATCCTTTCTTTCTTACTTTGTACTTTAATTATGCAATACTTGGGATATTGTTACTATGAGTATGAGTAGCTAAACTCCTAATCTAGGGTTTTGATGGTACCTATTGGAGAATGATTTTTCTGTTACGTTAATATAGATTTGTCGTAGTATTTTCTCTATTTGTTCAACTATAGTATTATTATTGTTGATTGAAGGGCCCTCAATCGATTGTGCCTATTTAGTATATATTACTCGGGAGAGAGTGCATATTTAGGTAGTTGTTGAACAACATCATTCCTAACGTATATGAGGGATCAATACGAAGGGTTTAAAGGTGGGATTAGGGATAACGAAACCTTGGTGCGATCTGAGTGAGCTGTACTTAAGGCCAACTAGCGTAATTCGGAAGAATATGTCTAATATATTGTGGTAATTACTCGGGAGAGAGTTACGACAGTCAGAGTGCTCATGATCGGTAGAGAAGACTTAGGCAAATTTATAGAAGACTTAGCGGAAAGGATTTTGACAATAGGGGAAATCACAACCTTAGATCATTCTAATTCTTGTCCAAAACTAGTTGGTAGTTAGTTATTATTTATTGCATTTTCATTACGTAATATTTAGTTAGTAAGCATCCAATTTGTTACTTAAATATTTTTGAAGATTGATTACGTGAATTTGTGTGAGTTTAGTAGGTATGTTTAATAGGTTAATTCCCCGGGGATTCGACTCCGGACTTATTAACCAGAATATATTTGCAACAACCACTAAGGCCTTTTTACAAGGCATAGTTGGGTGTGATCAAATTTTGGCGTCTTTGCCGGAGAATTAACAATGTTATTAATTGCAGCTAAAAGAAGTGCTAGAATTCTTAGTGTAGTCAATTTTCTTCAATTTAAACTAAATACATTGAAATTCTAACGTTTGCAGTCTTGGGTGTTACAGGTGCATGCCTAGAAACTCCTCAAGAATTGGTGAATTGTTCGAAGCATTATCAGATCCTGAGAAAGTTTTCAAGGCACTGAATCATGCAAACAAGAAAGGCAAACAACAACAGAACTCAACAGAACAAATCGAATCAGACATGGAAGACGAAGTAGAAAATCCAAACAACAGAAACAATGTGAATGACCCGAACAATCAGGGTGTGGTGCCTTTTATGCTAGAAGCAGCATTGTATGATTGAGCACAACCCACCGCCGACAACCTGGCAACCGCAATTGCTGTCCCTCAGATACAAGCAGAATCATTTCAAATCACAAACAACATGCTACATTTGTTGCAGAACAAGAGACTGTTCTCAGGGTCATACATTGAAGATCCTCAGCAGTATCTGAAGAATTTCCTGTCGATATGTGTCACGGAAAGGCAACCTAATGTGACACAAGAAGCAATAAAGCTGTTGTTGTTTCCATTCTCGGTGACAGACAGGAGAAGCTCAGACTTGGCTTAATTCACTGCCCATAAATTCCATCACTACTTGGGAGGAATTAGTCAAGAAATTTTTTAACAAGTTCTACCCACCCAATAAAACTGCCAAGCAAATTGATGATATATTGAGCTTCAGGCAGAGACTAACAGAATCACTACAAGAAACATGGGACAGGTTCAAGGGTATGCTGGTTAAGTGTCCACATCATGGCATTCCAGATTAGATGTTGGGGCAGAGGTTCTACATGGGACTGGCAGACGGCTTAAAGGCCAATGTTGATGCTTCAGCAGGTGGAGCATTTTTGAGCAAAACATTCAGAGAATGCAAGATCCTACTTGATAAGATGGCCCAAAATTGAGGATGGATGACAAGAGACTATAATCACTCTTGTAGTTAATTCAGTGGCTTTGGACCCAAACAAATCCATAGTTGCATTGCCACTCTAATGACGCAAATGAGTATCCTCACCAAAAAAATTGATGAATCAGGCCATAAGCAGCAGGTACACATAGTAGACGCAACTAATGGGGGCTTATGTACACCATGCATTAACCAACCATATGTTTGCTCGTGGAGTGCGGAAGGTGACAACCATCAATATCAGGAAGATATGAACTATGTGGCCAACTATGGGGGACAGAGGCAAAGTGGTCAGAATTGGGGACAACAGAATCAACAATATAGACCAGCACGACAACAGTACAATAACAGCAACAATCCTGGATCTATACGACCATAGGGTCAAGTGGTGCCTTACCAAAGACAACAGGGTTACAACCAGCAATAATCAGCAGCTGGATTATCAACAACCTTAGCAACAACAGATTGTGAGACAAGATGATAGGTTTGCTGAACTAAAGGGAATACTGATCAACAAAACAGAATGCTGCAACAACTGATGGGGTCCACTGTAAAAATGCAAGAGAGAGTGGACTCACATGAATCAACGATAAAGGGTATTGAGATTAAATTTGGACAGATTTCGATGGCTCTAAATAATCTTCCCCAAGGGACGTAACCTGTAGACACACAAATCAATCCATAAGACAGGGCCCGAAACAGCTTATGGCATTGAGTCTACGTGTCATGACCCAAATCGGAGGGTCATGACTAGCACCCGGTCCATACTTGCCGAGCACCAACGTACATTTTATCTAACCTTCCTTATTATCTTTAAGGGCCAACGAGATCAATATAAATGGTAGACATGGATCATGAACAACCAACAATGAAAGATAATAGGCATGAACATATATAACATAGGATGACAAGACTGTCAATAAATTATATATAAGGTACGAGCTACCACGCTGCGATGAAAGACTATACAACAAAAATCAGCCGACAAGGCATACCAAACTATACATGAGTCAACACCTGTCTATGAGCCTTTAAAGGAACATAAGTGCTGCAACGTTGCCGGAACAGGGCCCCAACATACCCATAATGTCTATAACAAAAATGCATACCAAGATCACGGCAAGTCCAGAGAAGGGATCTCGCCAATAACCGCTGAACTGGGCAGCCAACTGTGGTGGGGGAGCTGTGTCTACCTATCTATCAGGACTTGCAGCATGACATGCAGCGTCCACAAATAAAAATGACGTCAGTACGAACAAAGTACTGAGTATGCAAGGCAGGAAAGCATAAATATGAACAATAATGTAAATAAGGATAGAGAATACAACCAGTAACATCTGGGTACCTCTGAGGGCTACTGACATGAAATGCATGATACAGACATATATATACATAAACTTTTAAAACATACGCCTTTGTAGGCATCATCATCATCATATCGTACCCGACCGTAATAGGCTCGTTAAAAACGTACCCAGCCATCATAAGGCTCGGTAGAATCGTACCCGGCTACGTGGAGCTCGATAAAACCCAACTGACCAGCGGTTGCACAATAGGTGCCGTACCCGGCTGTCTATAGCGCGGCTCGGTAGAGTAAAATAGGTACATATATATAATGTATGCTGGACTCACTGGAATAATATGTTGAACCTTTCGGAGTGAGTAAGGTCGGTATCCTCTATACACGTTATTAGGACTAACTCTTCATCATGAATCTTATAAGAATCAGGAGGTACCAACAACATTGATAACATAAGAATAAGAGAAGCAACATAAACATCAATCGCTCCATAAGAAGGGAAACAATGTAAGTACTGCTAGCTTCTAAGAGTAGAGTATCTTTGGAAGCTCGTTCATTAAATTATGTACGATCGGAGTTGTGCAAAAGAAGGAAAGGGATAACCTCACATACCTTGTATATACTGCCCAATCTCAAGCTATGCAAATGTCACGACTCCTTAGTCTACAATAAGAGAAATGACACTATCGTTATCGTTTAGGCATCGTAACTATTATGTATCGACCACAACCTATTTTACGATGAAACGGAAAGAACCTCCCCTATTTATATGACTTCCCGCTTGGGGCACCTGACTTGTACCCTCTCCCGCATCTGTATCAAGCCGTCTACTAATCGTTTGCTTCCTAGTCGAAGGCATCACTAAAAGGAAACAAGGTGAATATTAGAGATGAACACTTACGACTCAACTCTACGCACGATCTAGATTCAGGAAGAAGGTAACAACCCTAGATGTCATGTAGCCTCTTGATAATAAATGTGGCGCGCTACACATCCATAATCAAGACTCTACTAGACACGGCTCATAAACAACCCTTAGGACAGACTTGGTCTGATATCAAGTTTGTCACGACCCAAACTGGGGGGTCATGACTAGCACCCGGTCCATACTTGCCGAGCACCAACGTACATTTTATTTAACCTTCCTTATTATCTTTAAGGGCCAACGAGATAATATAAATGGTAGACATGGATCATGAACAACCAACAATGAAAGATAATAGGCATGAACATACATAACATAGGATGACAAAACTGTCAATAAATTATATATAAGGTACGAGCTACCACGCGCCATGAAAGACAATATAACAAAAATCAGTCGACAAGGCATATCAAACTATACATGAGTCGACACCTGTCTATGAGCCACTAAAGGAACATAAGTGCTGCAACGTCGCCGGAACAGGGCCTCGACATACCCATAATGTCTATAACAAAAATGCATACCAAGATCACGGCAAGTCCAGAGAAGGGATCTCGCCAATAACTACTGAACTGGGCAGCTAACTGTGGTGGGGGAGCTGTGTCTACCTATCTATTAGGACCTGCAGCATGACATGCAACGTCCACAAATAAAAAGGACGTCATACTGAGTATGCAAGGCAGGAAAGCATAAGTATGAACATTAATGTAAATAAGGATAGAGAATATACAACCTGTAACATCTGGGTACCTCTGAGGGCTACTGACATGAAATGCATGATACAGACATATATATACATAAACTTTTAAAACATACGCCTTTGTGGGCATCATTATCATCATATCGTACCCGACCGTAATAGGCTCGGTAAAAATGTACCCGACCATCATAAGGCTCGGTAGAATCGTATCCAGTCACGTGGAGCTCGGTAAGACCCAACTGATCAGTGGTTGCACAATAGGTGCCGTACCTGGGTGTCTATAGCGCGGCTCGGTAGAGTAAAATAGATACATATATATAATGCATGCATGACTCATTGGAATAATATTTTGAACCTTCCGGAGTGAGTAAGGTCGGTATCCTCTATACACGTTATTAGGACTAACTCTTCATCATGAATCTTATAAGAATCAGGAAGTACCAACAACATTGATAACATAGGAATAAGAGAAGCAACATCAACATTAATCGCTCCATAAGAAGGGAAACAATGTAAGTACTACTAGCTTCTAAGAGTAGAGTATCTTTGGAAGCTCGTTCATTAAATTATGTACAATCGGAGTCATGCACAAGAAGGAAAGGGATAGACTCACATACCTTGTATATACTGTCCAATCTCAAGCTATGCAAATGTCACGACTCCTTAGTTTACAATAAGAGAAATGACACTATCGTTATCGTTTAGGCGTCGTATCTATTACGTATCGACCGCAACCTATTTTATGATGAAACGGACAGAACCTCCCCTATTCATATGACTTCCCACAAGTCAAAACAATCACAAAACCCGCCAAACAACATCAATAATAATCATTTTGGGCCCCCCAAAAACAGTCCGCCAACCAACAACATTACTACCAAGCCTTTCGATATATATTTCACAAGTTCTAGCTTCAATGACTTAGTCGCAACTTGGATAATCTTAAATACATGTAGGGTAAGAGGTTACTTACCTTTAAACAGAAAGATAAACTTCAATTTTACCTTAATTGTCCATGAAATATCCCTCCAATGCTGCCACAAGAACAAGGAAGCGAATCTAGCATTCAATTAGGGTTTTTCGGCACTAGAATCACTTTCGAAGACTTCAAATCACCTACGGTCGATATTAAAAACTTGAGGGAGTATTTAAAGAATATAAACCCCTTAAAACAATATCCCACATGATCTGGAACAACACAAAAATGAGCAACAATAAGAAGAACAAGAAACTTACTAGCGCCACGGGATTCCCGACACTTGATTTGTGTTGTTTGCCCTTTGTTTGGGTCTTGGATCATGAGAGGAACTCGAGAGAATATTTTTAGGGTTATAAGGTCTGAATACACTAAAAATAATGACTTAAAACGGGTTTGAGGCATCTTATATATATCCATATGTCTTAAATCGCCTATGTGGGCCCCATAGAGAGGTGCTTGGCGCAGTCTCGTGAAAATGCAAATATCTCTCTACTCTTAGATCGTATTGACGAACAGTTTAATGAGTTGGAAACTAGACTCATAGATCTTCAATTTGGTGGGTAGATTACCCCGTAATTCCAAGTAAATTGGGAGAAAGGCTTAGTAACATTTATCCTAAAGTTTAAGTAAAATTATGAACCTAAGTTGCGATAACTTTTGACGACTTTTGTTTCATAACTTGTTTGAATTCAATACTTATGATATGTATTTTATATTATTCAAATACCTTAAAACAAGACCTATTGAGTATATTAAGCACCTCTAGGTTTACCCAAAAATACAGGTTACAACATCCTTGATTCGTTTAACTTCTAATACTTGTTAACCACCCTTATACACCCTTGTATCATTTAAGATCAATAAGATTAACTTCTTATCATCTCAAAGATAATATCTTCTTGGATTTACATCGCCTAACTTACGGTATGTACTAACGTACATGAATATGGGTTGTAACACTACGTAATGGTAGAGACCTAGATCCGGAGCAAGAAATTGCTCGTGAAAGGTGACCTACTGAAACACTTGTGCCAGTACCCATTGAGATAGATGATTCAATAGGGTTAATTGAGGTGACGGTATAACATGCACAAGAAAGCACAAGCAAAGAAAAATCGGTTGCGAAGGAGACTGTGGTAGCACAAGAAACGACAGTAGAAGCAGTGCCTGATCAAGATAGAACTCAAATCATAGGAAAGAAGCGACCTCCACCACCATTTCCACAGAGATTGGCCAAGTATCAGAAAGACGAGCAGTACAAGAAATTCATGGAGATGTTGAAACAAATCCAAGTGAACATTCCACTGATTGACGCTTTGCGGGAGATGCCTGGGTATGCCCAGATGATGAAAGATCTAATGTCTCGCAAATTTGACTTCCAAGACCTGTCCACTGTTACATTAACACAGACGTGTAGTGCAGTCGTGGCAAGGCCCATAGTTTAGAAGTTATCAGACTCAAAGAGTTTCACAATCCCATGCACGATAGGCAGCTATGCTTTTGCTAAAACTTTGTGCGATTTGGGGGCAAGCATAAACTTGATGCCCTTGGCTATCTACAAAAGGCTAGGCATTGGAAGAGCAAGACCCACATTCATGTTACTACAGTTAGCCGACCGGACAGTGAAGAGGCCATCGGGTATCCTTAATGACGTATTAGTACAGGTTGGGAAGTTTGTGTTTCCAGTAGATTTTGTTATTCTGGACTGCCGGGTTGATGAGGAGATTCCCATTATTTTGGGAAGACCATTCTTGGTCACTGGGAGAGCTCTAATTGATTGTGAAACTGGAGAGCTAGAAATGAGACTAAATGACGAAGAGATAACATTCAATGTGCAGAAATCCAAGCGGCAACCAAGTGAATTTGCTAACTGCTCTCTAATAGATGTTGTGGATGTGATTTGGAGGAGGAAGGTGAGACCTTGAATGCTAAAGACCCTCTAGCAGAATGTCTCATGAACTTAGATGAAGCAAATGGAGAGGAGTTGGCGGAGTGGGTACTGGCTCTTGAAGGCCAAGGGTTTTGGAAAAGGGAGCTCGAATTTGAGCCTTTGCACTTAGAAGAAAGGAAAACTCCCCCAGCTAAGCAATCGATAGAGGAGCCACCAAAGTTTGAACTGAAGCCACTACCACCTCATCTTAGGTATGTTTTCTTGGGACCTAACTCAACTTTACCTATTATTGTCTCATCTAGTTTGTTAGATGTGCAGGTAGAACAACTTTTTCAGGTATTGATGGAGTGCAAGACTGCAATTGGTTGGACCATTAATGATATTAAGGGTATCAGCGCGGCATTTTGTATGCATAAAATTTTATTGCAAGAGGGGCACAAACCATCCAGAGAACATTAAAGAAGGCTGAACCCCAACATGTAAGAAGTGGTGAAGAAAGAAGTGATCAAGTGGTTAGATGCGGGATTCATCTTCCCCATCTCTGACAGTAACTGGGTCAGCCCAGTTCATTGTGTGCCAAAGAAGGGCGATATGACTGTAGTGCAAAATGAGAATAACGAGTTGATCTCACACGAACAGTCATAGGTTGGCGAATCTGTATGGATTATAGAAAGTTGAACAAGGCTACCCAGAAAGACCATTTCCCACTGCCATTGATCATTGATCAGATGCTAGATAGATTGGCAGGGACGTCCTACTTCTGCTTTCTGGATGGATACTCGGGGTATAATCAAATATCTGTTGCCCCAGAGGATAGAGTCGTTCACCTGCCCTTTGGCATCTATGCCTTTCGGAGAATGCCGTTTGGCCTATGCAATGCACCTGCCATATTCCAAAGGTGCATGAGGGCCATCTTTACAGATATGGTAGAGGAAATAATGGAGGTCTTCATGGATGACTTCTCAGTGGTGGGGAACTCATTCGATGATTGCCTTATACACTTGAGAAGAGTATAGAAGAGGTGTATCGAGACTAATCTGGTACTCAACTAGATAAAGTGCCATTTCATGGTACAAGAAGGTATAGTGTTTGGGCACCTAGTGTCGAGTAAGGACATTGAGGTCGACCGTGCAAAGGTTGATGTGATAGAAAAGCTTCCACCACCCACTTCCGTCAAGGCAATAAGAAGTTTCCTGGGACACGCCAGTTTCTATGGGAGATTTATAAAAGATTTTTCCAAAATTGCTAACCCCTTGTGAAAATTGCTTGAAAAAGATCACCCTTTTGTGTTTTCTGATGACTGCAGGGTAGCTTTTGAAGAATTGAAAAAGAGGCTGGTGAAATCACGTATCATAGTTGCACCTGACTCGGAGCAACCATTTGAGCAGATGTGTGGCGCAAACGGCTATGCTGTGGGAGCAGTTCTTGGGTAGCGAAAGGATAATGTCATGCATCCAATATACTACGCAAGTAGAACTTTGAGTGGTGCCCAACTAAATTACACAGTGACCGAGAACGAGATGCTAGCAGTGGTGTTCGCATTTGAAAAATTCAGGTCATACTTGATAGGCTCAAAAGAAATTATTTATACTGACCATGCTGCTCTCAGGTACCTTATTAAGAAGAAGGAGTCAAAGCCGCGCTTGATTCGATGGGTGCTACTGCTGTAAGAATTTGACTTGGAATTCCATGACCAAAAGGGAACGGAGAACCAAGTGGCTGATCACTTGTCGAAGCTGGAAGGAGCCGAGAAGAAGTTTGAGGTGGAAGAGATTGTGGAGACTTTGCCGGATGAACAACTATTAGCCACAAGTCTTGAGGTAGCGCCATGGTATGCAGACATTGCAAACTACCTGGTGAGCGGTATTGTTCCCTATGATCTTTCCTCTGTTCAAAAGAAAAAGTTCTTTCGGGATTGTCGTATGTATTATTTGGATGAGCCTTATCTGTTCAGGATTTGCATTGATAACATGATCTGGAGATGTATCCCCAAGATAGACCAATCTTCTATTTTGCAGGCGTGTCACGCGTCACCATATGGTGGCCATTTCGGGGGAGTAAAGACAGCTGCGAAAGTCTTGGAGTCGGGCTTCTACAGGCCGACATTATTCAAAGATGCACACTTATGGGTGAAAGGTTGTGATGAATGCCAATGAATCGGGAATATTCCCGCCGACATGAGATGCCTATGAACCCAATTCAGGAGGTAGAAGTGTTTGATGTATGGGGAATTGATTTCATGGGGCCTTTCATCAGCTCATATGGCAACAATTACATACTCGTAGCTGTGGACTACGTGTCCAAATGGGCGGAGGCTACAGCGCTCCGTACAAATGATGCAAAGGGGGTAATTGGTTTTTTGAAAAAGAATATATTCACCCGATTTGGCACTCCAAGGACAATAATCAGTGACATAGGCACTCACTTCTGTAATCGAGCCTTCCCAAAGTCGCTTGAAAAGTATGATGTACGCCACAAGGTTGCCACCCCATATCATCCACAAATGAGTGGGCAAGTGGAAGTTTCGAATAGAGAAATAAAGAGCGTTTTAACAAAGACTGTGAATGCTACAAGAACGGATTGGGCGAGAAAGTTAGATGATGCACTCTGGGCCTATCGTACCGCTTTTAAAACTTCGATTGGCATGTAACCATATAAATTTGTGTTTGGGAAGGCATATCACTTTCCATTGGAGTTGGAGCATAGAGCTTTGTGGGCATTGAGGCAGCTGAATCTCGATATAGAAGCTGCGGGTACAAGTAGAGTCACAGAGTTGCATGAGCTTGATGAGTTTCGATACCATGCTTTTGAGAGCAAAAGACTATACAAGTAGTGAATGAAGATGATACATGAAAAAAATATTCTTTAGTGGAGTTTTAAACCCGGAGATAGGGTATTGCTATACAATTCAAGATATGAGGTTATTTTCGGGAAAATTATAGTCAAGATGGTCAGGACCATTTCGCGTGGTAGAGATTCACCCCACTGGTGCCGTAGAGATTGCTTCGGAAAATGACTCTCGCACGTTCAAAGTCAATGGGCACAGGTTAAAACATTTTTTGGGCATGGATGACACGAAAGTAGTGTCGGTCACTCATTTGATCGAGCAACCAATGTTGAGTGAGCCTTAAATGCGCTTACCTACATTGTGCCGCAATGTTAGGTCAGGCGCTTCATGGGAGGCAACCCATTGTGATGTTGTATTCTTCATCTCGTGACGTTAACTAAGGCGCTCGTTGGGAGGCAACCCAATTCGTAGTTGATTTTTAGAGTAGTTAGAATTATTCTTTTTGTTTTTAGGTACTAACAAGTTTGCAGGTGATTTTGGCAAGTCGAGCAGGGCATTGTGCGTCGCCTGGTCCCCAGCGAGCTGGACCAGGCATTATACCTCGCCCCACATACCCCCCAAGGCTCGCGTTAGTGCTGGCCTCGCATGGGGTATAGCGAGACACATCTCGCCTCAGAGCTCGCGGCGCCAGCCTCTGAGCTAGCCTCGCCAGGTAAGTATTTTTCTTCAGCTTATTTTAATATTTTCCCCTTATTTCTTTTAACCCCTCCCTTAAAAACATAACTTAAATGCCCAAACCCTTATTTCCTCTTCTTCTCCCACCCAAAATCACAAATCACTCACGCGCACACTGCCATCCCTCCCCTCCCAACCCCATTGATGTCCAGCAACTCTTTTTGTCTCTTTCCTTCACTTGCAACATCAGTTCAAAGGCAAATCCCACCTCTTACAACATCTAAGGTATGATTTTTATCTCCCTTCTTTATCAATTTCGTGTTGGGTATATGCAATTAGATACGAAAATTGGGGGTTATTCTTCATTGTAATATTGGGTTTGTGTGTCCCAACCCCATGAACCCCATAGGAATGGTGTTGCTATTGTGTGAACAAGTGGTAGTAAGAAACTCCCTAGCCGATTTGGGAGGGTGAGGCAATCACTCACTCTTACAAGCACCCCCCATGGCATTAGTGCATGCTAAGTGTTTGTTATAATGCCTCAAAGGCATTCTTTGTCCCCATTGGAGCCCGAATCTCCGGGATTATAAGACTAGTGATATGGAGTCGTGCACCACTATAAAATCTTAAGTGTGGGGTGGCTCACCAGTAGCCCGAGGCTTCGAATTTGGAGGAAACATCCATGTGTCATTGCTTGATTCTCATGCTTAGATAACATGAGGTGAAGTCTGAGTAACCTTGGAAATTTGTGCTAATCAGGTGTTAAACTCTTAAGTGTGGGGTGGCAAGACCATGTGTTGAATGTTGTAATGCATCTTAACTGATTAGTGCTTACTTGTGTAGGAACAAATACTCCTCCAAGAAAAGACACAGGCAAAGGCAAAGCCACATCCACGGATCCGGCTAAGTCTAAGGCTACCTTAGCACCTTCCCCGAAGAAGAGAAAAAGGGGGGGGGGGGAAGCTACTTCCTGTCAAAGTGAAGGATTGCGAGCTGTGACTGCTATAGCATCCACACGTCCATAACCTCAAGGCCAATAGGAGTTTGGCATCAACATCATACCCCCACTTACTAAGGATTGGTACAGGTGCTGTAGGCCAAAACATGTACATCCGGAAGCTGCTATACATGAACGCAGCCTGAAAGCAAAGTATCAGGCAATTTGGAGGGGCATCCATGAATTGGGGTTGAGCTATGTTTTCAAGAACATATGAGATATTAATCTCAATCTAGTTCGGGAATTCTATGCAGGGTTTGATCCACAGGATACTGAACAGCTGGTGCCAATTCGTGGACGATCGATAAACTTTTCAGCCACGACCATATGTAACTTTTTAGTTGCTCCAGATGTTCCTGTGGAACCATTGGACCCCTTCATTCGCTAGCCTACATATAGAGCTGAGACACACGCTTTGTGGTGTCAATTCTATGGCAGCACGGGTCCGGGATAAGAAAACAAATCGGCACAAGAGATTCCCCATGAAGAGGATGAGGGCTGAGGCTCAAGTGTGGCTTAAGATGATAAATGCACGACTTTTACTATGCAATCATGGCACGCTCTTTAGCCGTGAGAGGACTTGTGTGGTCTACTTCCTCATGACGGGTCAAAGGGTGAATGTGGGTCATCTGATCCGCTACCAGATGTCTTTAGTCAGAACGATTAAGAAGGTCGATCGAATGCCATTTTCCAATTTTTTGACTCAATACTTAAGACACGAGGAGGTTGAGGAGGAGACAGAGTTTGGCCACACCATTGATCAGCCCCTACGACAAACGGACATCACTAGTATCCAGATGAAAGAGGAGACTGCCATGACATGGTTGACAGGTACCGAGCACAATGCTCGTGATGATAGTTTTATAGTCCATTTCTATGGGATGATGGATTTGCAACTGAGGATAGGGGGACGACCGGCAACGACTGAGGAGAGGACCTTATTGGAGCAGCGGTACCCACTCAATGCTCATGCCCAGTAGCTGGTTGATAGGTGATGGATACAGACTCCCCGATGATGAGGGTATCAACACACCTGAGCAGTTCGAGGCTGAGCCGAAGCAGTCAGATGATGAGGACTATGATGATGATGAGGAGGAAGCACATGATGAAGAGTGGATAGCCTCAGAGGACGAGGACGCAGCTTGATCGGGGAGTTTCTTTACACCCTACTCATTTTTCTTGTTTTGTCAATTTGTGTATGCAATGAGGACATTGCATGAAATAAGTGTGGGGCGGGGACTTGTAAAAAATTAGTCTTGTTTTAGTTATTTGTTTTTGGTAAGTGTCGTCTTAGTTTAGTTAATTGTTTTTAGTTAATTATTTTAGTTATTTGTTTTTAGTTAGTGTCGTCTTAGCCCTTTGAAAAAGAAAAAGAAAACTGGACTCTTTCCATGGATCTCCTAGACAGTTTTCTTGAGGGAAGTAAGTCTAAAGAAAAAAAATACCAAAACGATTTTCTTGTAGGTAGTGTAGTAATTCCCCCTTGGTTTTTCTTTGGGCTATGGTTCTTTTCTAAAGGTTTTTAGTTGAACCGGGTGTAGTTAGTTTTAATTTTTAGGAGTAGGAACCATGGGGCTATGCAGTTAGTTGCAGCAATATCTCTTAGCTTTGTTATTCCTTGAGAATAGTTAGTAATATGGTTGTGACGCTTAGGCTCGGTTTTTGACTCTAGTATAAGTACCTTAAATCGTAGATTCTTAATTTTGCTTAACTTCTTTGACTGGAGTGTCGTGATGAAACCAACCCTGAGTGAGTTATGTTCCATGTCCGTGTGAGGTTTTGTATGTATTCTGTGCATTGCATTTGATGTCTAGAACTTGCCCCACGTGTCTGCAAAACGAAATAGTAGTAGTGTTCAGTCTAGGAAGTGATATAGGCATTTCTTTGTTAAGCCAGATATATATAGTTTACCCACCTAAATGTTATGTATCATAGTTAACCCCTTTGAGCCTATAATCCTGATTCTTTGCTAACCACATTACAAGCCCTACCCCTTGTATTTAATCGACCATATAATTGAACATTGTCAACTCTCATGAGCACTTGAATTGTGATGTATTGTGAAAAAGTTAAAGTGTGGGGTGGTGGGTTGACTTTTGAGTGGAACAATTTAAATAAGGATAAAGGTGCAATCTAAAAGCCAATTGAAGAGAAAGAAAAAAAAAAGAAAAATGATATTAGTGTATTGTATGAAAAAAATAATTCTTGATGATAGTGGCTAGTGATATACTTGTGCTTAAAGAAGTATGAGGTGATATAAATGGAAGTGAAGGTGGAATTTTGGGTTTAACATAAGTATGGGCTGTTGTATTAAAGTATATGTATTATAGTGCTTAAGGGAGGTGTAGTCACTCTTATCCAAATGTATCCTACCCGACCCGCAGCCTGCGATACAACCCATGAAAGTTCTACTTGATCTTAGACTGAATGAACTCGATTTGTAGAGTATCACACTACAGGCAAGCCTATGGTGCATCATTTGTGGCATATGAATGTTATTTCTGAGAGCGAGTGAATTTTTCCAATCTTGAGTTCCTACGTTCTTAAAATTCATTGTGTGTGGAACTAAGCTCTTTGATTGGGTGAGGGCACGTGATTCATAAGAGAAAGGTAATGTCGTTGACCTCCATGTTAGAGTAAATAAGTGAATTGTGAATAAGTCATGGTATTTGTGAGCCAATTCTTGAGGCGAGGATGTTACACCTTGGTGCTTAGACTATTTTAAATATTCTTGAGTGCAAGTTCAGTGCCGGGCCAAGGGAAGCGGGCATGGACGTGAGGCTTGGATCGCAGGTCATTTCCAAGAGAGGCAGTTTCAAGTACCTTGGGTCAGTTATCCATGGGGATGGGGAGATCGACGAGGATGTCACACACCGTATAAGGGTAGGGTGGATGAAATGGAGGTTAGCATCTGGAGTCCTGTGTGACAAGAAAGTGCCTCCGCTACTTAAAGGTAAGTTTTATAGGGCGGTGGTTAGGCCGGCCATATTGTATGGGGCTGAGTGTTGGCCAGTTAAGAATTCACATACCCAGAAGATGAAAGTAGCAGAAATAAGGATGTTGAGGTGGATGTGCGGGTACACTAGGATGGATAAGATTAGGAATGAAGATATTCGGGAGAAGGTGGGCGTGGCTCCTATTGATGACAAGATGTGGGAAGCGAGACTCAGATGGTTCGGGCACGTTCAGAGGAGGAGCTTGGATGCCCCGATAAGGAGGTGCCAGCGGTTGGTGTTGGTGGGTACGGGGAGAGATAGATGACGGCCTAAGAAGTATTGGGGAGAGGTGATCAGGCGGGATATGGCGAGACTTTAGATCTCCGAGGACATGGCACTCGATAGGAAGCTGTGGAGGTCGAGCATTAAGGTTGTGGGTTAGGAGGTAGTTGAGCATATTTATTCTACCAGTGTGAGGCTAGGTTGATAGGATTTAGTCTTAGACTACTAGTGGTCAGTGTTGTGTTTACACTAATCTTCCGTTTTCATAGTGCCGCGCCTTATTTACTGGTCATTATTTCTGCCTTTCATCTATTCGCTGGTTCTTGCGTTGTTGTTATTATTTCCATGATGGTGCTGATATATTGTCTCTTTTTGTCTTTTTATCTTCTTGAGCCGAGGGTCTTTTGGAAACAGCCTCTCTATCCCATCGGGGTATAGGTAAGGTTTGCGTACACACTACCCTCCCCAAACCCCACTTGTGGGACTACACTGGGTCGTTGTTTTGTTGTTGTTGTTGTTTGGTGTAATGAGCTAAGGGAATTGCTTAGAGAGGTTGTGTCTAAAAGTATAGTTTGATTGCGCGAGGACGCGCAATGTTTAAGTGTGGGGTATTGTGTGGCTATAATTCCATAGTTTCGTACATTATTTGCCTTGCATTTTATATGCTTTAATGATAAATTACACTTTATTTGCGTGTAATTGTCTATTTTATGTGTAGGTGAATTGAAGATGAAAGTACAGCAAAAGGAATAATTAAAGTCTAAAGCGTGCTAAAAAACAGTTGAAAGGAAGAAAGAAAGAAGTGAGCAGCTGACAAATGAAAAGCCGGCAAAGCCAGGCCCAGAGTAGGCTGGGTGAGCTTTTTAGCTCGCGTGGGAGATAGAGAGGCGAGGCCTGGGGCGAGGCCCACCGGGCGGTGAAGATGGCGAGGTGAGGCAGAAGGCAAGCTCAAGCAGGCATTATACCTCGTGACGCCTGGTCTGGGGCGAGCTAAGCTGGCGTTATGCCTCACGAGGCCAAGTCTAGGCGTGCATATTCCGAGCTTTGAAGACTTATTTCGTCTCCTGGTTTGACTAGGACTTGGACTATGCATTTAGGTCTTTTTCTACACATATAAATAGACCTAAAACGCCACTTTTGAAGGACTTCTGCAACCGGAGGCAAGGATATCTCGTGGAACACCCATTGGGAGTTAGAATCATTGATTTCTACATCCTTTCATCCTTACTTTGTAATTTAATTATGCAAAATATTTGGGATATTATTACTATGAGTATGAGTATCTAAACTCCTAATCTAGGGTTTTGATGGAATCTATTGGAGAATGATTTTCCTGTTACGTTAATGTAGATTTGTCGTAGTATTTTCTCTATTTGTTCAACTATATTATTATTGTTGTTGATTGAAGGGCCCTCAATCGACTGTGCCTATTTAGTGTGTATTGCTCAGGAGAGAGTGCATATTTAGGTAGTTATTGAACAACATCACTCATAACGTATATGAGGGATCAATACGAAGGGTTTAAAGGTGGGATTAGGGATAACGAAACCTTGGTGCGATTTGGGTGAGATGTACTTAAGGCCAACTAGCGTAATTCGGAAGAATATGTCTAGTATATTGTGGTAATTATTCGAGAGAGAGTTACGATAGTCAGAGTGCTCATGATCGGTAGAGAAGACTTAGGCAATTTTAAAGAAGACGTAGCGGAAAGGACAATAGGGGAAATCACAACCTTAGATCATTCCAATTCTTGTCTACAACTCGTTCGTAGTTAGTCATTATTTATTGCATTTTTATTACGTAATATTTAGTTAGTAAGCATCCAATTTGTTACTTAAATATTTTTGAAGATTGATTACGTGAATTTGTGTGAGTCTAGTAACTGTGTTTAATAGGTTAATTCCATGTGGGATTCGACTCCGGACTTATTAACCAGAATATATTGAGAAAATCTCACTTTATACCCATTAATTCTAAACTATTTACCCTTAAATGCCCAGGCCCAAACCATTTACTACTCCTACCCATGGTGCCCAAACTATTTACTCGATTTTTTGCTTGCCAACCAAAAAATTAAACCAGATGCAGGATTTCCAAATGGCTTCGAACGTGTCAACATGCAATGCTACGTGTATCCTTTTTCTTCAGCTGGCGTCTCCATTGCTACTCAATTTCCCAGGCCATATAAATGTGCCTTAATTAATTCCTTCTTATCGAATTGGATATTTCATAAATAAAGTCATATATCAAGATTCAAAATTAAACCGGTGAAGAAGAAGAATAGGAAAATGGCTCAGATGACAATAGACCCACAAAATGAGAAAATAGAATATTTTGAGCTGTTGAGTGGACACAAGATTCCTGCTATTGGTTTGGGCACATGGAGAGCTGAAAATGCAAAGGACTCTGTTTATACTGCTATGGTTGAGGTATACTCTCAACTGGACGATACCCGGTTTTTTGCTTGCCAAATCATCTTTCTTTCTTCTATCGTCCAGTTTATGCCCAAAATTGAAGAATTCTCTGCATTGCACAAGAAAATGACGAATACCACTACGTGTCTCAATAACTCAATTCCATCGGCAAAATGCTCTACACTTTTTTTCTTGTCATTTCCGTCCTCGATGTGACCCTCTTTTCTATATAAACTTCTCTATTTACTTGTCATTTCTTGTTTTTCCCCTCTTTTTTTTTTTAATTAAATTTGTCCTTTTGTATTTGATGAGTACGAAAAATCGTAGTATGGAACTTATATCCTTAAATTTATTTTTGTTCTTTTATGCTAAGAAAGTTCTACAAATTGCAATTATTGATGTTTATTACCTTAACCATATTCAAAGTGGGTGTTGTTAGATATTGCTTATAGTACCGTTTGGAAGTTCATACTGAAATTTGATAGCATTTGGAGGTTATTTGAGGTGATTGAGATCGAAATTTTCAGTTGAAAATCGAAGAAGAACACAGCTACAATATACCGCTACGGTATACAATATGCTGTAGGAGTATATAGCTATACTACAACACTATACTATTATAGTTTACAAAACAGTATACCGCTACAGTATACTAATATACTATAGGAGTATATAGTTATACTGCAACAGTATACTATTATAGTATACAATATATTGTTATGGTATATTGTAATAATATGCAAGATACTGTAACAATATGCTGTAATAGTATACAATATACTATAATAGTATACTTATTACCCGTAAATTTACTTGTCTTTTCCCTTTTAATTCTTTTTAAGCTTTTACCCAAGACCCAAGCGTGAGGGGCAAACTGAAAATGCAGAAAAAAAAATAAAATTATAGTATGCTATATGATGTAATGGTATACTCTTACAATTAGGTCCTTTTAGAATTTTTGATTTTTTTTTGACAACTGATATTATTTCAGTTTAATAATTGAATTAAAATTTTTTTAACTCTTTGCGTACAATTGTATACCCTGTTGGTATAACTATATACTATACTGGTATCATATGTTAGTTAATATTTTTTTGGTTGTATTAACTACATTAATTGATACACAATTTGATTTTTCTTTAGTAATAATATAAAAAAGAGAATAATAAAAAATAGTGAAAACAGTAAATAAAATTAGATTATGAAGAGAAAAAGAATATAAAAAAACAAAAGTTAAATAAATTAGAAAAGGAAAAAAGAAAAAAAAAAGAAGAAAACGAGAAAAAAAAGTAGAAAAGAAAAAAGAAAAGAAAAGAAGCATAGAAATAAAAAAGAATTGGAGAATAAAGAAAAAAATCCCCACAAAATCTACTATGGGTAGGATATGTAATTAATGTATGGATAGGAAAACAAATGGGTAGACAAGGGTAAATAGTTTTGTTTTTGTGGGTAACTGTGTCAAAACCCCGAATATATTTGCAACGACCGCTAAGGCCTTTTTACAAGGCATAGTTGGGCATGATCAAATTTTGGCATCACATTCAAGAATACCTGGGCCATCAAAATGTTGAACCAACTAGGTGAGAACAAAATGTAAACTCATAATTTCATCAATATTTAACGTTGACACAATCTCAAAAAAGTGAAGAAGCTGCAGCTACAAACTTACCAGCTGAAACACGCACAATAACCCCTACTCTATTACAACTCGAAGTAAGGAAAATAATTGCATCTACATAACATTTTTAAATCCCATGTGTAGGCTTAGACCGAGAAGTGGCTACAAGCCGAGTTAAAGCACTCATTAGACCCCCCAACCTCCTTTCCGTCATGGCAAGCCCCCCATTCGCCTCTGTTTGGCCATACATTTTCCCAAATTTAATTTGAAATTTATTTTCAAATTTCATGTTTGGCCATAAATTTGACCCACATTTTGGCCAAAACTCAAATCACATATTTGAAATCTCAAATTTGGGCCAAATTTCCAAAACTTGGGAATTATATACATGTTTTCCCAAAATAAAGTTGAAAAATATGTTTTGAAATCGTATGTCCAAACACATTTTCATCTTCAAACCAAACTTCACCCAAATCAGATTTTTCAAAATAAATTTGGGATCTATGGCCAAACGCTAGCTTAAGAATTTCATAGGTCAAAGTACAAGAATTCAACCACTCAAGTTTTAATTTCAGGTTAGATTAGATTCATGTGCTCAATTAAAAAATTGCAATCAAATAAAAAAATAATGACATCTTCAAATTAATTATAGTACCTTAATAAGTCATCTTCTAGATATCTATACTGCATAATGCAAGTTAACATAATAAAAACACTAGTAGAACTAATTCATAACTTTCGGGGTCGTTTGGTTATATTTTATGCCCAAAGAGTCTATATCTAAAATAAAAATAGATTGAAAGAAAAAGAAGACAAAAAAAAAAAAAAAAAAACTAAATACGCAACAAAATGGGGAGGTCTAATGCAATATACTAATTTCCCTCCCTATATATACTTCAAAGTCATACGGTTACTCTAATTACACTACTAAAAATCACCAGTTTACCGATGCAAATTACCAACGATGTCCCTCGGTAACAAGGCTTTACTGAATGAAGTCCGTCGGCAAGTGGTATGTAGGTTAATCTTTCCTCGGTAAAATAAACCAATATAATCCCTCGATAATTACCGTGGACCCCATCGGAAATCCATCGGTACCTTTTTGACATTATTTGGTCAAATAATTTTACTTACCGATGGATATCCGCTGGTATATTATAGAATAATATAATATCAATAATATCAAAACCGACGGATATCCGTTGGTAAATTAAAAATAATAATTTAATATTACCGACGAATATTATCAGTATATTTAGAATTTTAATTTAGTAATTTAAAAATTAAAAATATGAATAAATTCATATTCCGATAGATATCCGTTGGTATGTTCAACAAAATTTATAAATTTGATTTAAGTCTACTGACGGACTCCCTCGGTAAGTAAGAATTCTGGGTTGACAAGTGAATAATTTTTTCGACAGACTCTGTCAGTAAGTCCCTCGGTAAATTTGGTATATTTTTGGCAAGCGGTGCTTATTTTTTGCTGCGCCACCTGCCAGCCAGAGTATTACAATAGAAACAAAATGCAATCACAATATAACACAAATTAACAAAAATAAAACTTTATAAACTATCCAAACATCCAAATTATCCCATCAAACATCAAAACTATCCAACCAAACTTCAAAATGTAATATTCAAAGTCAACATCCAACTAAACAACAATCCAAGGAAACATAAAATCACTCCTCATCTTCGGATTCCCCCTTATCTTCTTCATCATTTATATTGTTTCCAACACTTTCATCCTCTTCATAAATGTAGCTATTTGGCGGAGAGCGGGCAAGCCGATTAAGTGGCTCACTTGAGCCTTGAGGGACTCGATCTCATTCCTAAGTGCGGTTCTAATCTTCTCTTCATGCTTTCTTTTTTCTCGTTCATCCGCATAGTAATGCTGTTGAATCGTTCGCCGCATCTCCTCAAGGTCCTCATTTTGCACGGTGACAGATGTCCCAATACCTTATAATCCACAAAAGAGAAGTGAAAAAATACACCAATAGTTAGAATGGAATAATTCAGCACCTAACTTCATAAACTTCAACTAGGGAACATCGGCTACCAATACATACCATGAACTAGAAACTTGGGATAAGTTTTGAGCAACATATTACTTTCACAAGGTAAAATGTTATTTTTAGATCAAGAGTACTAATTTAAGGCAGAAAACAAAAACTTGACTACAGCCTCCATCCAATATCAGTGAAGCAATCCAGACAAATAGCAAAAGCAAAGAATTATCCAATAGAGCTCTATCATCTAGTTCTATAGAGTTCTGATAACGAATGGAATAGTATCTAATGATGTTAATATCGCCTACAGATTAATGGACATGCCTTGGTACCTTGATCTCCAATTTTGCGTAGTAGTACTATCGCATACCGTATTCTGCATCAATGTATATAACAATTGGAAAACATTTTTGTGCTAGACCCAAGCAATAAACATTTACAGTGCAAGTACTTCTTGGCAAATTAAGAGACAAAGATTTATCTTACTATGTGTTTTTCCACCCTTCTATTTGTATTTTCAGGACAAATCTTTCATCAACCTTTACTTGAATAAACAAAATAGAACAAATCTTAATCCCATAGAAGAATTTATCTTGCTACAGTACCCTGATACATCATTAATTGCAACTATGAAATCTTAAAAGTTCTCAAAGATATGAAATTAGCTGGTGAGAGATGGAAATCAACTAGTGACCTTACAAATGTATGAACTGAACCAGAGAAAGCAAATCAACTAGTGAGAGATGGAAAACACATATCCAAGACTTGTTCCACCTTGTTGTCATTTTCTTATTTACTGACAAATATTAGAGAAAAAACTCGAATGTACAGGATGAACAAGTATATCCAAAACAAAATATTTCATACAAATAAAACTGATCCGAAACGGCCCCAAAAATAGAACACAGCTAACAAAAAGAAGAGATTATTAACCAAAACGTATATACCTTGTAAGCGAGGCGATGATAGTTGCGCTCCGAGGAGAGGCCGTATGCTCTACCCTTATACACGCCTCCAACCACGTTCAAGCACAATGAGAGAGTTTCTTGCTCCGATGGCATGATTGGTTGGCCTTCCTCCGATGGTAAATATTACCATCACTATCCTCAATCTCTCCATGACTAGTCCACACATAGTAATTATCCATAAATCCCTTACTATATTGATCAGTCTTAATATCCTCTAGTTTCAACCATTTTCTACACTTGCATTTCGCACAAGGGCACCTAATCATCCCCTTATTTTGGCTAAATGACTTAGCATGATTAATAAACTCATCAACACCTTGTGCATATTCATCTCTTAAACCCCGCCGATTAGGAAGATTCCTATCGTACATTCACATACGATGTTTCATCTATGTATACAAACAACGAATTTTATTATTCTTACCCATTTAATATTATAACATTTACAACAGAAGTAACATAGTTATTCTAAGCTAAATAGAAGACTGTTGATTGGATTTGTCATGTCATGGTTATAAAGTAAAGGGAAAAAATATATGATCCAAATTAAGTTCATGAGACAAAATAATTATCCATACGGAGTATAGATCAGTGGATAAATATTTCATAGACAATTCACATTATCTCATAGAAACCAGATGGTTAAAAGGTCACCCAAAGCATTATCTTTCCTGGCGAGTAAGTCGCCACAAAAACTCTTGTGTTATTGGAACCAAAAATTCAGTTAACATTTGTGGCGACTTATGCAATCGAACCTAACATTACTTAACGATACTAGCTAGTTAATTATTAATATTAATTAACGATGCAACTAATATATTTCTACTTACTTTAGTTATCAATTTAAGATTATTAAATAATCACTAAGACTTTTCACATATACTATTAATAAACTTCTATTTAGTGTATAATTAACAATGTATAGGCGAGTGAATCACTAACATTACTTAAGGATATATCCTTAGTGCATACACTTCTACTTAGTGTAATTATCAATATCTATAAGCTAATGGTAACTATTACACTTCTTGTAACGACCAAAATGGTCGTTTTGAGTATTTACACTTTGCTTGGTTGTTTGAGGGCATAAGTAGCTCCGTAGGATGTATTATGACTTGTGTGACTCGTCGAATTTGATTTTCAGGTTATTTGGAACGGATTTGGAAGAATGATTCTCAGCTAGAAGATTTAAATTTGAAAGGTTTGACCAAGTTTTGACTTTTTAGTAATTGACCTCGAATTGGATTTTTGATGGTTCCTTTAGCTACATATGGTGATTTTGAACTTAGGAGCGCGTCCGGATCATAACTTGGAGATCCATAGTAGAATTTGGCTTGAAATAACGATAGTTAGAATTTTGGAAAGTTTGACCGGGAGTTGACTTTTTGATATCGGGGTTGAATTTTGATTCCGGAAGTTAGATCAGGTCCATAATGTCAAATGTGACTTGTGTGCAAAATTTGAGGTCAATCAGACTTGGTTTGATAGGTTTCGGCATCGGTTGTGGAAGTTTGAAGTTTGAAGTTCAATGATTTCAAATTGAGGTGTATTCTTCGTTTCGATATTTTTATGTGTGTTTTGAGGCCTCGAGTAGGTCCGTGTTATGTTATGTGACTTATTGGTATGTTTGGACGGGGTCCCGAGGGGCTCGGGCGTGTTTCGGATCATTTTCTTCAATGTTGCTATTGCTGGTTCTGGTGTGACCGCACCTGCGTTTGGTGAGGAAGGGGCCGCAAGAGCGAAAAATAGTGCTGGGTGAGGAAGACCACAAAAGCAAAGATTTGGGCGCATATGCGGATGCATAGGTGTGAAGTGATGGAGTGTAGAAGCGAGGTTTTTCGTAGGTGCAGATGGTGGCTCGCACCTGCGATGTTGCAGAAGCAGGTATGTTATCCGTAGGTGCGAGGGTCGAGTCCTCAGTTGATTCCACAGAAGCGACACCGCAGAAGTGGCTAATGTGTTCTCAATAGCGGAAGTGCTGGGCAGAATGTTAAATACAAGGGTTCGCAATTTTGGCGTCATTTTTACATTTCCAAGTGCGGATTAAGGCGATTTTGGAGCATTTTTTATCACAAGGATTGGGGTAAGTGTTCTACACTCGATTTTGGTTATATTTCATGAATCTATCTTTGATTTCAGCTTTTGGTTGATGAATTTTAAAGAGAAAATTGGGGGTTTGGCCTAATATTTCATAATATGAATTTTTGAGTTTTGAACACCGATTTGGAGTTGGATTTGAGTGAAACTAGTATGGTTGGACTCGTAATTAAATGGGTTGTCGGATTTTGTGAGTTTTGTCGAGTTTCGAGGTGTGGGCGTGGGTGTTATCTTTGGCCGAATTTGGGATTTGAGTAGGATTCGATCTTTATCATTTGTAATTGCTTCCTCCGGCTTTATCTGATGTATTTGAGTTGCTTTTGGCTAGTTTTGAGCCGTTCGGAGGTTGCTATGTGCGTAATGGCATTTTTGGAGCATCGCTTGGCTTGCTCGGTGTTGGAATTGGCTTGTTCAAGATAAGTAGCTCTTCTAAACTTAGTGCTGAGGGTATAAAACCCCAAATTACGTGTTGTGTGATTGGTGTTGAGGTGACGCACATGCTATGTGACGGGCGTGTGGGCGTGCACCCTATGAATTATGATTCCGTTATTTCCATGGCACTGTTTAGTGGCCCTATTTTGTTGATATCTATATTTTCACCATGTGATTAAGTAACCGAGTTGTTAATAATGCTAGATATCATATTTAGGCTTTATGCTGATATTGTTAGGACCCATAGTGGTCATTTCTTGCTGTCATCTCACTGATTTCATTAATATTTTGTACTCAGTCATATTCATGCATTCATATCACATCTCAGTCTTAGTTGTGTTTTATTGATACATCATATCATTATTGTCAGGCTAGTTTTATGACATTGTGAGCCCGTGAGTGAGACTGGAGAGATTGATGACTGAGTGAGGCCGAGGGCCTGAGTGAGGCCGGGGGCCTGAGTGAGAGTGATATTATGGGATCAGGCTGCACGCCACATCATGTTATATTGATGACATTTTATGGATCCGGCTGCGCACCGCAACAACATAGTGCTTGGGCTGAAGGAGCCCCTCCAGAGTCTGCACACACCCCCAATGAGCACAGTCGACTATGTGTACATATATGGATCAGGTTGCACGCCGCAACGAGCCTTATGGATATATGTATATGGATCGGGTTGCATGCTGCACAAGCCTTAGGTATATATATATATATGGATCGGGTTGCACGCTGCAACGAGTATTGTACAGTGCTGAGTGATTTAGTGCACCGAGTAGTGAGCATAGTAAGAGATAATGCAAAACAGTGAGGTTGAGTACTCTCAGAGTGTGAGTACATGAGTTCATCATTGAGAGGCATTGCATTTGACATACGTACTTGAGATACATGCATAAAGATGCATTTCCTTTTTGTTGCCCGGTTTTGGTGACATTCATGATTTTTACCTATATTTTGACATGTAGGCATAGAGATGTACTTTCCTCATGCTATCTAAAAATGAAACATTTACCTGATGAAAAGTTTTTGGAAAATTTACAGTGTTCAAACTTACTCATATGTTTGACGATTTCAGTAAAGGATTTGGGTTTTCACTGATATACTTGAAAAGCGAAACTATTTTTGAAAAACTATAAAAAGGCTGAACATTTTATCTCTGAGCCACTTCTTTATTTACTTGCTTTACATTGTTAGAACTGCTATTAGTAATTGGTGTTGGACCCGATCTATGTTCCAGCTCGTCACTACTTTCAACCTAAGGTTAGGTTTGTTACTTATTGAGTACATGGGGTCGGTTGTACTCATACTATGCTTCCTGCACATTGCGTGCAGATTTCGGATGCCGATGTTGCTGTGTTCGATGGGATTTGGATTGGAAAATGTACCTGCGTCCCTGTTATAGCTGCCTCTTGTTCATGGTAGCCTTAGATTTTAATACTCTATTTATGTACTTTTCAAACAGAAGGTGTATTTAGTTCATATTAGTTTTGTAAACACTATTCTTTGAAGCTCATGATTTGTACTACTAGTCCTTGGGAAATGTAATAGATCCAGATAACATATTTTCTTTAATTGACTTATTAACATTATTGAAATTGGATAGTTAACAGTTTGCTTACCTAGCGAGTTGGGTTAGATGGCATCACGACTAGTTGATTTTGGGTCGTGACAGATTGGTGTTAGAGCTCTAAGTTCATAGGTTCTACAAGTCATGAGCAAGTGTCTAGTAGAGTCTTGCAGATCGTTATGATGACGTCCATACCTATCTTCGAGAGGCTACATGGCATTTAGGATATACTTCCCATCTTTCTTTCTTTATCGTGCGACATTGATTCAGCTTGAAGCGTAACTTTGAATTCTTTTCAGACATTCGTATGTGCATATGAGCGTTCTGTATCAGCCGTGCATCGACGGCTTGTGATTCCCTGGATGAGGTGCGAGATGTGATTTCTGTGTGTTGATGATAGGTAGTCTGGAGGACTTGAGGCCAAGTTTTGACTGTAGCTTGAGCACAGAGGTGTTGATTGTGTGAGCACGTGCTTTTGGACTTATATGTCTAGTAGTGTCCCTATTGGTGGAATTTGTTGTTGGATGGCTATGTAACGAGTATGATGTGACTGTGGGAAGTGTTCAGATGGTTTGAATGTGACGAAAAGAGTTTGATTGAGATGTAAATTGGTGCTTGATTTCTGTCTTGCTTTGGCGTACAATCTCGAGTTATGGGTGTGTTGAAGGACCTTTAATGTTGTTTAATTTTGGAGTGAAGTAGATTTTTCATGTCTTGTTGATGAGTTCAGAATTAGGAAGACTAAGTATTTGCGTAGTAGATGTGACTGTGGAAAGGGTATAGAAAGATGTCAGTTTGAGTCTAAGCAGGTGGGTTATCTCCTGCGGGGTGTCCTGAGGTTGTGTGATTCCTATGTTGTGCTGTTGAGAGTCCTCTTCTACCAGTGAATTATATGTAGTGCAATTTGGGTCCGGGATCGCTTATGAGGTTTGGCTTGACTGTTACAAGGGGGAATGCAAGATTTGCAGATGATTTGAAATAGTAGATGGTTGTGTTGTGTGAGCTTATCAAGGATTCAATTGAATTTCACTGTGTTATTGTGGTGGTAATGGTGTATGGATATTGTAGGTTATCATATGCTTTATTCCTTGGCCTTGAGCCAAGTGGGGGAGTCTTCTATCGACGGGTTAATTGCGCGGTTATGTGTTGTATTGGTTTTAGTTTGAGGTATACTGGTGAATCAGTTATGGCTTACAGAGGTTGAGATCGAGGATGACTCGAGTAAGAAAATTTCTGGATACGAGTTGTATTACACTCTATGGGTATATGGAAATCATGGAATGATTGAGTGGTTATTCGTGAAGGATGTAGTGTTCATGGAGTAGAAATTTTCTCGGTTGTTTAGGAGTGTGGATTACTTCTTATGGCGCTGGTGTGCAAATGGGGCACAGGTCGTTCGGTCCGTTGAGCGTGCAATTGAGATTTGAGTAGAGTGGATGACTCTCGAGAATGGTTCTAATGAATTCAAGATTAAATTGTGGCCATTGAGAACTTTGCGGATTTGTATATGGTCAGAAGCTGAGAGTTACATAGGATTGTCGAGACTCGCAGTATTTCTATATCATTATGGATTCTACATTTTAGTATCAGGAAGGTAAGATGAACAGCTTTAAATTTACAGAAGGTCTCTTCCGAGTGGGTATCTCGGTTGTGGTACTTTTGGGGGTGCTTAAGGGAGCATTCATCAGCTTATGAGCCTTAGGGCGATGTGGCTTTATGCTAGGGTCTCGTGTGGTGAGTCTTGGTTGAGGATTGTGGTATTATGGCGAGGAGAAGTATCAAATTTAAGGTAATTTAGAAGGAACTCGAAGAAATAGGGCAACTTGGTAGTAGGTTGGATCAGCACAGTAATGGATGTAATCTATTCTTTAAGTGCTTATGATATGGTGTGCTCCTACAGGTGTTCCGTGGCAATGATCTTGGGTTAATGATCTTGGGTTTTTGGTGACCTGCGTAGCCTTGTTGAGTTAGAGGGATTCAGACCTGATGGTTTGGTTTTGTGCAAAGGGGATTCACAGAGTTCTTTATGGTTTCTACCACGGTTTGAGATGTATATTTCCTACTGGCGTGAGAAGCATGTAATGTGTAGTGATTTTCTCCTGGATGGGAGCAAATGCAAAGTTCTTGACTAATTAAGTATGCAGTTGCTTGTGACTAGGAGTGGATTACGAAGTTCTTGTACTTTTTGTATGATGGCATGATATATGCGGTGTGTTGTGTATGATTGAGATTTTCTTGTGTAAGGTCACAAAGCAGTTTTGAAGGGAAGGTCATGAGACCTTAGACAGCATGGACAGTTTCAGATGAGTAGGTAAAAGATATTACTATCTGGTATGGCTTGATGAGAGTATATATTTCAGAAGGGGCAATGTGTTTTGATTTATGGATACTTGGTATTGCGTCACTCTCCTAGTTGATCGACTGCTGATGTTCAAATTTTGCTTTGTGGCATAGAAGAATTATAGAAGTATTCCTCGTGGAATGATCGTGCATGAGAGATGTGTTAGACATTCAGAGGGTTAATATCTATTGTGGGTGACCGGAGTTGATTTGGGGTCCATTGGTAGGCCCAATATGGATGTGTGTTCTGCACTGGGTTGAATTTATTGGCTCCAAACTGCTATTGTTGAGGATGTCCCATTCAGTTGTTGTTGAGCTTATTTGTGTTCTGAAATGATCTATGAGTTACCCTTCTATGTTACGAGGAGCTGTGATTCATTGGTTATATGCACACGTGGTGCGGTTCTATTTGGGCTTTATAGCGGAAATTTGACAAGATGAGTATATGGGTATTGCGTGATTGATTGCGCATTGGTTATGTTTTTTCGGGCTTGTGTGGCATTGCATCATTTACTTCTCTGTGGTTATGGTAATTCACTTTGGGAACTTGATGTCGAATCGCGCATGGTTGTTGATTTTGAGCAAGGTGGCTTGAGGCATATGCTATGGACCAGTAGCTGGATGGGGTCACGCATCGTAGTGGAGTTTTATTGGTGTATGATCCTTTGTGATAGATTTGTGTGTTTTGGTTCTGCGGTGTGTGATGGGTTCTTAGTGTCATGACCCAAACTGGAGGGCCATGACTAGCACCCGGCCATACTTACCGAGCACCAACATGTATTTTATCTAACCTTCTTTATTATCTTTTAGGGCTGACGAGATCAATATAAATGGTAGACATGGGTCGTGGACAACCAACAATAAAATATGACGGCACGAACATACATAACATGGGATGACTAGACAATCAAGAAACTATATATAAGGTACGAGCTACCACGCTACCATGAGAGACTATACAACAAAAACCAGCCGACAAGGCCTACCAAACTATACATGAGTCGACACCTGTCTATGAGCCTCTAAAGGAACATAAGTGTTGCAACATAGCCGGAACAGGGCCCCGACATACCCATAATATCTATAACAAAAATGCATACCAAGACCACGGCAAGTCCGAAGATGGGATCTCGCCAATCACCGCTGAACTGGACAGCCTACTATGGCGGGGGAGCTGCGCCTGCCTGTCTATCAGGACCTGCAGCACGACATGCAACGTCCACAAATAAAAGGACATCAGTACGAATAAAGTACTGAGTATGTAAGGCAGGGAACCATAAGTACGAACAGTAATGTAAGCAGGGATAGAGAATAAACAACCTGTAACATCTGGGTACCTCTGAGGGCTACTGACATGAAATGCGTGACACATATGTATATATACATAAACTTTTAAAACATACGCCTCTGTGGTCATCATCATCATCATATCTTACCCGGCCGTAATAGGCTCGGTAAAAACGTACCCGGTCATCATAAGGCTCGGTAGAATCGTACCCGGCCACGTGGAGCTCGGTAAAATCCAACTGATCAATGGTTGCACAATAGGTGCCATACCCGGCCGTCTATAGCGCGGCTCGGTAGAGTAAAATAGATACATATATATAATGCATGCTCGACTCATGGACTTACGTTCTAAACCTTTCGGAGTGACGTAAGGTCGGTATCCTCTGTACACGTTATTAGGACTAACTCTTCAGCATGAACCTTATAAGAATCAGTAAGTGCCAATAACATTGATAACATAAGAATAAGAGAAGCAACATCAACATCAATCGTTCTATAAGAGGGGAAACAATGTAAGTACTGCTAGCTTCTAAGAGTAGAGTATCTTTGGAAGCTCGTTCATTACATTATGTACAATCGGAGTCGTGCAAAAGAAGGAAAGGGATAGCCTCACATACCTTGTATATACTGCCCCAATCTCAAGCTATGCAATCTTCACGACTCCTTAGTCTACAATAAGAGAAACGATACTATAGTTACCATTCAAGCGTCATAACTATTATGTATCGACCACAACCTATTTTATGATGAAACGGACAGCACCTCCCCTATATATATGACTTCACACAATTCCAAAAAATCACCAAACAGCCCAAACAACATCAATAGTAATCATATTGAGCCTCCCAAAACAGTCCATGCACAACCAAATCACTTCATACATACGACGGCCACCGTAGTCGTGTCAAACGACCCGGAAATGTTACGAAGAACTACCAGCCCACAACCCTACATCTATATGGTGTTTCTCCACACCCTTCCTCCTCCAAAACTCCACAAAACAATAGTAAAACACGCAGCCCAACAGCAACACAAAACAGTCCACAAAACAGTCCGCTACAAGTGAATAACTCGAACTCACGGCTTCCGATCACCGTCCCGTGAGCTCTTACATGTATAGAACGAATTACCATGAATTCACAGCAGAATAAATGTATGAAAGATAGAAGTAAACTCACCTTACTTGTTGGATAACTCAGCCCTTATCTTGGTTCTTCAAACTCTAGGGTTTACCCCCAATTTGAACTTGAAAGAGAGGGAAAATCAATTAGGGTTTGTGGATAATTTTTGGGAGGAAGTTTGCAGGGGTTTAGGTCTGGTTATTTGTGAAATATAATGAGGGATATATTGCAGAAGATAAGCCTTTTAATGGGCTCTTTGTCTGACCCGAAATTTCCTCTTTTTGGGCAATCATTTAACCAAGTAGGTGACCCACCTACTTGTCACCTAGCAGCTTGTGCAGTCTCACAAAAATGTCTATATCTCTCTACTCCAATGTCGTATTGATAAAAGGTTTAATGAGTTGGAAACTAGACTCATAGATCTTCAATTTGGTGGGTAGATCACCCCGTAATTCCAAGTATATTGGGAGACAGGCTTAATAACATTTGACCTAAAGTTTAAGTAAAACTATGAACCTAAGTTGCAACAACTCTTGTTGACTTTTGTTTCATAACTCGTTTGACTTCAAGACTATGATACGGATATTTTATGATTCATATACCTTCAAATACGACCTCTTGAGAGTATTAAGCACCCCTAGGTTTACCCAAAAATACGGCTGACAACTTCCTTGATTCGTTTAACTTCTAATACTTGTTAACCACCCTTATACACCTTTGTATCATTTAAGACCAATAGGATTAACCTCTTATCATCTTAAAGATAATCTCTTCATGGATTTACGTCGATGACCTTATGGCATGAACTAATGTACGTGAATATGGGTTGTAACACTTATCATTGTGTTGTGGTGGTAATTGTCAAGATTACGAGACAATTCTCTCGTTTGAGTCATTTTCTATTATTTGAGTACATTTGGATGCTTATTGGTGCACGGATTGCACGGGTTGTGGCTTTAGATTGTATTGATGTGTCATGTCACTAGAGTGGTCATGTTGGATGAGATCAGGTCATTGGACCTAGAATGGATACTATTGTAAATTGATTACAGCATGGTTGGGAGAGTAATATCGGAAGTCGGCTTAGAAATCTGCTATAGTCCTTGTCGAAAGAGAGGGAGCTCCATGTCTTGTTGATATGATGAATGGTTATGAGTTTCTGCGTGTTTCTTTCATCATTGGCAGTATATGAAAGTATTAGAATGGGACTTTGTTTTATAAGAGGTTTATTACCGGCATTGGGTGGTTTTTGAGCAGCTATTGTGATTAGAAATCATCGTAATGAGTATTTGAGTTTGAGGTATATCATGTGATTACATCTTGGGTTACGGATATGGTTTGATACAGCTTGTTCAGACTTATACAGTGTGTGGATGCAAGATTCTGATCTTATAGGAAATTCCAGATGTTGGAGATTGGGTTCTAAGACTCATGGGCTAGGTTGGATTGAGAAATTTCAGTCATGTTGTGTTATTAGACCTATATGGGATAAGGTGACGTGGGATCACCACCGGGTATGTGCATGATAAGGTTACACGGCGATTGATGGCTTTTGGAACAACTCTTGGCACATTCAAGGACGAACGTATGTTTAAGTGGGGGAGGATGTAACGACCCGACCAGTCGTTTTGAGAATTCACACTTCGCTCAATTATTTTAGGGCATGAGTAGCTCTGTAGGATGTATTATGACTTGTGTGAATCATCGATTTTGATTTTCAGGTTATTCGAAACGGATTTGAAAGAATGATCCTCAGCTAGAAGATTTAAATTTGAAAGGTTTGACCAAGTTTTAACTTTTTAGTAATTGACCTCGGATTGGATTTTGATGGTTCCGTTAGCTATGTTGGGTGATTTTGGACTTAAGAGCGCATCCGGATCATGATTTGGAGATCCGTAGTAGCATTTGGCTTGAAATGGCGAAAGTTGGAATTTTGGAAAGTTTGACCGGGAGCGGACTTTTTGATATCGGGGTCGGATATCGATTCCGAAAGTTGGAGCAGGTTCTTAATGTCAAATGTGACTTGTGTGCAAAATTTGAGGTCAATCGGACTTGATTTGATAGGTTTCGATATCGATTATGGAAGTTTGAAGTTTCAAGTTCAATGATTTCGAATTGAGGTGTGATTCATCGTTTTGATGTTGTTATGTGTTTTTTGAGGCCTTGAGTAGGTCCGTGTTATGTTATGTGACTTGTTGGTATGTTTGGATGGGGTCCTGAGGGGCTGAGGCGTGTTTCGGATTAATTTCGGATCATTTTCTTCAATGTTGCTATTGCTGGTTCTGGTGTGACCGCACCTGAGTTTGGTTTGTGCAGGTGCGATGGTCGCAGAAGCAACGAAGGGGTCGTAGGAGGGAAAATAGTGCTGGGTGAGGAAGACCGCAGAAGCGGAGATTTGGGCGTATATGCGGATGCGTAGGTGCGAAGTGATGGAGCGCAGGAGCGAGGTTTTCGCAGGTGCGGATGGTGGTTCGCACCTCCGATGTCGCAAAAGTGGGTATGTTGTCCGCAGGTGCAAGGGTCAAGTCCTTAGTTGATAAAGTAGAAGTGGAGGTTATGTCGCAGAAGCGACACCGCAGATGCGACGCCGCAGAAGCGGCTAATTTGTCCGCAGATGCGGAAGTGCTGGGCAGAATGTTAAATACAAAGGTTCGCGATTTTGGCTTCATTTTTACATTTCCAAGAGCGTATTGAGGCGATTTTGGAGCAATTTTCATCACAAGGATTGAGTTAAGTGTTCTACACTCAGTTTTGGTTATATTTCATGAATCTTTGAGTTAAGTGTTCTACACTCAGTTTTGGTTATATTTCATGAATCTATCTTCGATTTTACCTTTTGGTTGATGAATTTTAAAGAGGAAATTGGGCGTTTTGGCCTAAAGTTTCATAATATGAATTTTTGAGTTTTAAACACCGATCTGGAGTTGGATTTGAGTGAAACTAGTATGGTTGGACTCGTTATTGAATGGGTTATCGGAATTTGTGAGTTTTGTCGAGTTTCGAGGCAGGGGCCCGGGTGTGATTTTTGGCCGAATTTGGTATTTGATGTATGATTCGATCTTTATCATTTGTAATTGCTTCCTTGGGCTTTATCTGATGTATTTGAGTTGCTTTTGGCTAGTTTTGAGCCGTTCGGAGGTCGCTACGCACGTGATGGCATTTTTGGAGCATCGCTTGGCTTGCTCGGTGTTGGAATTGACTTGTTCAAGATAAGTAACTCTTCTAAACTTAGTTCTGAGGGTATGTAACCCCAAATTACGTGTTGTGTGATTGGTATTGAGGTGACACACATGCTAGGTGACGGCCGTGTGGGCGTGCACCTTGCGAATTGTGATTCCGTTGTTTCCATGCCACTGTTTAGTGGCCCTATTTTGTTGATATCTGTGTTTCACCATGTGATTAAGTAACCGAGCTGTAAATCATGTTAGATATCATGTTTAGGCTTTATGCTGATATTGTTAGGACCCATAGTGGTCGTTTCTTGCTGTCATCTCACTGATTTCATTGATATTTCGTACTCAGTCATATTCATGCATTCATATCATATCTCAGTCTCAGTTGTTGTTTATTGATACATCATATCATTGTTGTCGGGCTTGGTTTCATGACATTGTGAGCCCGTGAGTGAGAATGGAGAGATTGATGTGTATACATATGGATCGGGTTGCACGCCGCAAGGATCCTTATGGCTATATGTATATGGATCGGTTTGCACGCCGCAACGAGCCTTAGGGATATATATATGGATTGGGTTGCACGCTGCAACGAGTATTGTACAGTGCTGAGTGATTGAGTGCGCTGAGTAGTGAGCACGACATGAGATAATGCGAGATAGTGAGGTTGAGTACTCTAAGAGTGTGGTGAGTACATGAGTTCATCACTGAGAGTCATTGCGTTTGACATACGTACTTGAGATACATACATAAAGATGCATTTACTTTTTGCTGCCCGATTTTGGTGACATTCATGATTTTTACCTGTATCTTGACATGTAGACATAGAGATGTACTTTCCTCATGCTATCTGAAAATGAAACATTTACCTGATGATAACTTTTGGGGAAAAATTACTGTTTTAAAACTTACTCATATGTTTGACGATTTCGGTAAAGGATTTGGGTTTTCACTGATATACTAGAAAAGCGGAACTATTAAAAGGCTGAACATTTTATTCTGAGCCACTTCTTTATTTACTTGATTTACATTGTTATGAACTGCTATTAGTTATTGGTGTTGAACCCGACCTATGTTCCAACTCGTCACAACTTTCAACCCAAGGTTAGGTTTGTTAATTATTGAGTACATGGGGTCGGTTGTACTCATACTATGCTTCCTGCACATTGCGTGCTGATTTCGGATGCCGATGTTGCTGTGTTCGATAAGAGCTGGATTGGAAGATGTACCTGCATTCCTGTTGTAGCTACCTCTTGTTCATGGTAACCTTAGATTTTAAAACTCTGTTTATGTACTTTTCAAACAGAAGGTGTATTTAGTTCATATGAGCTTTGTAAACTCTATTCTTAGAAGCTCATGATTTGTACTACCAGTCCTCGGGAAATGTAATAGATCTTGATAATTTATTTTGTTTAATTGACTTATTAACTTTATTGAAATTGGATAGTTATTAGTTGGCTTACCTAGTGGGTTGGGTTAGGTGCCATCACGACTAGTGAATTTTGGATCGTGACACTTCTATACTTAATGTAATTATCAATGAATTGCCTAATAAATCATTAATATTAATTAACGATATTGCTAATGTAGATTTACTTACTTTAGTTGTCAATTTGAGATAATCAAACAATCACCAATATTACCATTAGTGGTAATATTGGAAGAAGTATACCATTAATAAACTTCTACCTAGTGTGTAATTATCAATGTATAGGCTAGTGCATCACTAACATTGTCATGACCCAAATCCATTAAGGGTTGTGACGACCCAAAAGGTCATCACTTGATTTACGAGTAAATTCTATGTTCCGAGGCCTTAGAAGCTTCCTTTGTCCTCACCTCGATTTGCGTACGCGGTCCGGGCGTATATCCGAAATGCTTTTATGTGGAAATGTGATAAAAATGTTAATTTGGCCTTTAAAGTTTAATTTAAGTTGACTTCGGTCAACATTTTGGGTAAATTCGTTATTTAGGATGTTATTTTGGCAATTTGATCGCACGAGCAAGTCCGTATGATGTTTTTAGACTTGCGTGCATGTTTGGTTTGGAGCCCCGAGGGCTCGGGTGAGTTTCGGATAGGCGTCAGAGTATTTTTGGACTTAGAAAATCTGGTGTTTTTGCTGTTTGCTGGTGTCCAGGGTTTTTGTGCTATGCGATCGCATAGTGTACTCTCAGGGGGCCCTATTTTGTGCTATGCTATCGCATAGGAAGGTCCGCGGTCGCATAGAGTTAATTCTGGGGGTCACCATTTGTTCTATGCAAACGCAAGGCTTCTCACGCTATCGCACTGAGTTAACTACGCCAGGGGAAGGGAAACCTATTTTCCTCTATGCGATCGCACTCCCTGCCCCGCGATCGCAATGCCCATCCCCCCTTACCCTATGCGAACGCATTCAATTGAGTGCGAACGCATAGGTTCCCTGTCCAGTTATTTTAAAACAGTAGCAAAATGGGCAGACCTTCTTCTTCACCATATATTCGAGGTTTACTGCCCTAAGAACGATTTTCTTCAACAATTATCATCCCCAAGTCATAGGTAATCAATTCTAGACTTTGTTCTTTCAATTCCTTACTGTTTTTCATCACTTTTAAATAAAAAATAAAGGGTTTTCATGGTAGAAATTAAGAATTTGGGTAGAGTTAGGGCTTTTGAATAATTGGGATTTGGTCCTCGATTTAAGGTCCGAATTCAAAACAAATTATATATTCGGGCTCGTGGGTGAATGGATGATTGGTTTTGGTCCGAACCTCGTGTTTTGACGAAGCGGGCCCGGGGTCGATTTTTGACTTTTTGGGGAAAAATAGAAAACCTATAATTAAGCGTTGGGTATGAATTCTTTAGCATTTATTGATGTTGTTCAATTAATTTGGACTAGATACAAGTAATTTGGAGGCGAATTCTAAAGGAAAAGCGGTGTTTGAGGTTGAGTTGGCCGTGGAAGTTTGAGGTAAGTGTTTGGTCTAACCTTAGCTTGAGGGATTAGGAGTTGTGTCTTATTTGCTACGTGTTAACTGTGGAGTACGACGTATAGGCATGGTGACGAGTATCAATACGTCGGTGTCAAGCATGCCCGTGAGTCTTGTATTGTAATTGTTATGACTCTGTTGTGGTTTATTCGTGCTTCATATGAGGATTATCACTATTGTTCCCTTGCCAGGATGTTGGTGTTATATTACTGTTCCCTTGCCAGGATGTTGATGTTATATTAATGTTCCCTTGCCGGGATGCTGTTGTTATATTGTTGTTCCCTTGCCGAGACGTTGTTGTTATATCAATGTTCCCTTGCCGGGATGTTGTTGTTATATTATTATTTCCTTGCTGATATTCTTTTATGGTTGGTGTTGAAATATGAAATGGGAGCGGGTTGCACGCCTGCAACGGTAATATATGAAATGGGAGCGGGTTGGACGCCTGCAACGGTAATATATGAAATGGGAGCGGGTTGCACGCCTGCAACGGTAATATATGAAATGGGAGCGGGTTGCACGCCTGCAACGGTATTACATGTGTACTTGTTTCTTATTTCCTTATCTTTTGCTGGTATTTGATTTATGGTGTTCTTTACATTTTTCTACTGTTATTCTGTTGTTACCTGTTACTCCCCGCAGCATGTTTCCCCCGCCCAACTTTAGTTGCAATTATTTGCTTTTATTTCCGCTGTATATGATTTAACTGCACAAATTTGTTTGGTAGTCTGGTCCTAGCCTCGTCACTACTTCGCCGAGGTTAGACTAGGCACTTACCAGCACATGGGGTCGGTTGTGCTGATACTACACTCTGCACTGTGTGCAGATACTGATACCGGAGCGTTTGGACCGCAGTGAGGGTGCTGTCCTCTGTCCATTCAGGCGACCCGAGGTAGTCCTGCAGACGTCCGCGAGCCTTGGCGTCTCCTCCTATCATTTCTCTATCTGTTTCTACTTATTCAGAGACAGATGTATGTATTTCCATTCAGACCTTATTTGTAGCATTCTTAGATAGTCCGTGACTTGTATCACCAAATTCTGGGTAGTGTTGTACTTCGGATTATGTAGCAATATTTGGTTAAATTATTAAGTTTTCGTCTTCCGCATTTCTGGTTAATTAATTTATTCCGTTGTTTAACACTTATTATTATAAATTGTTGAACATGTCTAATAAAAGGAAGGTAATGATTTTATAATATTTGGATTGCCTAGCTTCCACGAGTAGGTGCCATCACGACTCCCGAGGATGGGAAATTCGGGTCGTGACAAGGGTCGTGATGGCGCCAGACACCACTGTCAGGCAAGCCAACACCACATAACTAATAAATTATCGTTTTAATATTTTCAACATCATTTCTTCTAAATATTAAGCAATGAATAATAAACTTTACTAAATAAATAATGATGTCTTTACAAAATTTATTTACCGAATAATCGTGAAATCATCCCAGAACCCGGTGTCACAAGTGTATGAGCAATCACTAGGAAATCAAATGAAGTACAATAGCTGTCCGGAATGCAAATTTGGATAGAAAGTAAATAGAATACACTGAAAGAGACTATGCTGGCCGCGGGTCGCCTCAAGAGATGCAGCTCACCTAAGTCTCCATATCATCCATGCTGCTACGTCCATTAGGCCACTAGAGGTACATGTACCTGTGCAACAAAATGCACAACAAGTGTAGCATGAGTACAAATATAACGTGTACCCGATCCCATATAATATTGTTGCATCATGCAACCCGATCCCATATAATATTGTTGTGGCGTGCAACCCGATCCCAATATACAAATCAATACCACTCACAAAAGAATCCCGGCAAGGGAACAATAGTATAACAACAATATCCTGGCAAGGAAAATAATATCATAACAACAATATCCTGGCAAGGGAAAAAATATCATAAGCAATAACATCCCGGCAAGGGAAACAATATCATAAACAATAACATCCCGGCAAGGGAATCAGCAGTAACCAATCTCGTTCCAACAATTAACTTCACAAAATGAATCCCAACTTGAGTCAATACTCAACAAAGGTCAAATACCAAGAAATTACCATAAGTCGGGTCCAACATGAATACTCATCAATCCAAGCATGAATAACACATAATAAAGATCACGAAAAAAACCAAGAAGCACACTATCCTTAACAAAGCAACAAGACATAATAAGCACGTGATAATTACACCGGTAACCACAACAAATGGACATGTAACATATTTGCACGAAGTCATAGAGGAACTCACAATCAAGAAGTATCAAAACAATAAGGAAGGCAATCACTTCAATTAAGGCAATTAGGGGTCAAGTAACATGTAAGAATTAGAGGAAATCTAGCAACATGATATGGAGCATATAGAGGTAATTTAAGAAATTAGGAAACTCAAGCATGACGGAATACTTTGCACATAATGAACATAAGGACCTAAGAACCCTAGAGGCAAATTTCCCACAAATAAGCCCGAGCACACACTCGTCACCTTGCGTGCACGGACTACAATTAGCATAGAAGACTCAAACCCTAAGGGGAAGTCCCCCACACAAAGTTAGGCAAGATACTTACCTCAATCCAGCCAATTCAATACTCAATTTAGCTTTTCCTTTACCGATTCATCAACGCTCGGCTCAATCTAGCCAAAAACGACTTGAATACATCAAACAATGCAAGAGAAAATAATTTCAATTGACAAAACTATGATTCTTATACAATTTGCAAAAAGTCAACTCCTCGGGCCCGCACCTCGAAACCCGACAAAATTTACAAAAACCGAACACCCATTCCACTACGAGTTCACCCGTACAAAAATAATCTTATTCCGATACCAATTGGTCATTTAAATCATCATTTTATATTTTTGAAAGATTTCCCAATTTTCCCCAAATTTTCCTTTAGATTCTCTTGAATTTGATGTTAAAACTAAGATATAATCACAAAATATAGTTGGAAATTGATTAGAGACACTTACCCAATGATTTGGTATGAAAATCTTCTCTCAAAATTGCCCACTCTCGGAGTTAGGGTTCAAAAATATGAAAAAAATGAGCAAAAACTCGAAATACTCAGCTTTAAGCGGGCTGGAGATGTCGCATTTGCGACACTGGGTTCTCAAATGCGAACACGCAAATGCGAAGAAAGCTTCACAAATGCGAAGCCCAGAATTACCCTGCCAAGGTCGCATTTGCGACAAAATCTTTGCAAATGCAAAGGAGGGGCTTTCGCAAATGCGGTAGAGTCCTTCGCAAATGCGAACTCTGCTCAGCAGCTCAGACCCCGCAAATGCGATGGCTGCTTCGCAATTGCGGCCGTCGCATTTGCGACCAATACATCGCAAATGCGATGACACCAGAACGAGAAATTAAAGACTAGGCAAAAATCATTTCGGAACCAATGCGGAACTCACCCGAGCCCTCGGGGATCCAAACCAAACATGCACGCAAGTCTAAAAATATCATACGGACTTGCTCGTGCGGTCAAATCATGAAAATAACATCAAAAACTATGAATTTAACCTCAAAACTCATGATTTTCTAACTTTTCAACTGGACGTCCAAATTGCGTCAAATCAATTTCGATTCTCACCAAATGTCATAGATAGGACTTAAATATCATAAAAAACTTGTACCAGGCTCCGGAACTAAAATACGGGCCCGATACCAACGAGTTCAAACATTAATTCATTTATTTATTTCCTTTAAAAAACCAGCACAACAATTTTCTTAAAAAACTATTTTCTAAGGCTAGGGACCTCGAAATTCAATTTCGGGCATATGCCCAAGTTCGATATTTTACCGCGGACCTCCCTGGATCGTCGGAACACAGATCCGTATTCGTTTACCAAAAATGTTGACCAAAGTCAACTAAAACCCAAATTTTAACTCTAGAAATTACTATATTTTTCATATTTTAACATAAAAGCTTTCTGGTTTCACGCCCGGACTGCGCACGCAAGTCAATACACGTAATATGAAGCTACCGTGACCTTAAAATGCCAAACCGGACAAAATTGCTCAAAACAACCAGTCGGGTCATTTCAGAACCGTTTCATACCCTCCTTGTACGCACATTCGCATCTTCAACTGATACACCAATTCTGAAAATTCCTCTACGAATCCGAAGTCTTTGTCTCTTTTTCCTCCCACTTCTATACTGCAAGTCGGAACATCATAGAACATTTGGAGCCTCTTATCATAATTTGCTACACTTAACCATATGCGGGCTTGAATCCTTAGGCACCGCATTTTTAACCTTTGAATTCACTAGGACTGTTGTTGAGAGTCACCCACTCTAGCTTGGTCCCGAATATAATCAACTCCGAGGCTCCACTGGCACATGAACACCCATCTCAATGAAGCACCCAACTGAATCACTTCCCAAAGCCTGAACATGAGTCAATAAGGCCAACTATAGCACGCCTTTATCAATTCCTTTGCTCAAATTACCACTTATGTTCCTTTCCCTTAGCTAAAATAGCTTACCAATACGCCGATAACCCGAAACTTCACAAGAAGATAACCTTGCAACCTAATCGTAGGCGGTGGGACTCTGCCACTTAGCTTGGAGCCACTTGCTACATAACTCTGGAACCCACCAAGATTCTATCTCGTATTGACATAACCTTGCGCAATCAAACTGCCGAATTCCTCTAAATCTTTCCGTTTCACCTTTCATGAACACTCTGAATCATTAACCACATTCACATGTCCGACCTCTTTACCAGATAGCCAATAGAATTCCTCGCAGAAGCTTCGCCAACCACGCGACCGCTGATCTGCTCACAGGAGATAACCCACCTGTGGAAATTATGTGCCGACATCTTCCAACGTCGCTGCACGTGGTACAATCAGTATGACATCAATAAACCATCCTGAGTCCATACTCATTCACCAATTGTACTAGTCCGTTCACTTCTTATGGACATCAACTAAATGTGCGACAATATCTTCCATATCAAAGCATGTTGTATCCTTCTTCATACCAAGAACCTCCTTCCTGTCCTATTAAATCTACCGTCGTATAATAGCCGATATTTCAAGTCAAGTCCGTCAACCTAGTCACTGTCTACCCTGAATCCTAATTCACTCTAGGTTTTTTTTCTCCGGGTGTGTAGTCATCCTACCACATAATCCATACGCTACTCTGCCACTCTCCCACTTTGGTCAAACTCACCCCTTTAAGAAACTGCTCGGCTCCTATTTTTCACACTAGGCCTTCTAGAAGTTTAATCACCATAAGACACTTCCCACATGTCCTTCCTCGTCCTTTGCCGCCTAGTTGTTGCCTTAAATCAATATCTATCTCTGTAGCACTTGCACTAACAGATCGCTACTACTTTAAACCTTTCCGAAGATCATCTTTCCCGAGCCGTCGACATTAGAAACACCGATTCAATCTCGAACCACCGCACCCCGCAATCTCTGACAGCCGCTTCTTCAGTACTGCCTCACAATATCCTGCCCCAAAGGCGAATTGTAGAAGATCACAACACCAACAAACTTAACACATTCAATCGAGGACGACGACACCACGTCGCAGATAAAAATTCCACCACACTTGAAAACACCTAGTCTCATTACTCTATTAACCAAACCTGATCATTTATAGTTCGATTGCCTTTCCTCCGGCGGAAATAAAATACCAAATCTCTGAATCATGCACCGAGTAGACCTCTCTTCAAGTCAATCATTGCCCCGACATATGGGCAAGTATCCTACCATCACATCAGTACTGTGCGATAACCGCTCATGAGCCTCATAGCAACCTGTGCACAGCCTCAAGGCTCTCAGAAGTACAACTACTGAGTCGAAACGATAGAATATCCTTCCGCAAGGCGACGACAATAGCTGAACCAACTACGTAGGGAGAAACATCTCACCCCACCTCTGTAGTATCATTACCATTACTCACTTCCCGATTTATAACCAGCACTTTGCGTCACATAAGATTGAATGGAAAGGAAAGAAGGCGTAAGCCTCAAAGGAATCAAACCGCACAATGAGGAATCAAGAAGGGAAGTGCTCCTAACATCCCTGTATCCTCTAAAGGATAAGTACAGACGTCTCCGTACCGATCCGCAAGACTCTACTAGACTCGCTCATGACTCGTGAGACCTAAGGGAACCTAGTGCTCCGATACCATGTTGTCACGACCCAAAATCCATTAAGGGTCGTGATGGCGCCGGACACCACTGTCAAGCAAGCCAACACCACATAACTAATAAATTCTTGTTTTAATATTTTCAAAATCATTTCTTCTAAACATTAAGCAATGAATAATAAACTTCAATGAATAAATAATGATGTCTTTATTTACCAAATAATCCCGTAATCATCCCAGAACCCGGTGTCACAAGTGCATGAGCAATCACTAGGAAATCAAATGAAGTACAATAGCTTTCCGGACAAACTTAGACAGAAAGTAGATACAATACACTGAAAGAGACTATGCTGGCTGCGGGTTGCCTCGAGACATGCAGCTCACCTAAGTCTCCGTATCATTTATGCTGCTACGCCCATTAGACCACTAGAGGTACATATACTTGTGCAACAAAAATGCACAACAAGTGTAGCATGATTACAAAAATAACGTGTACTCAGTAAGTATCCCGTCTAATCTCAAAGAAGTAGAGACGAAAGGTCGACTTCGACACTTACTAGTGGTCCAATAATAATATACCAATAATATAGTAAATCGAGGATTTTCATAAAAATGGATGTAACTCAATAGCATGTGTCAAGTAAACAATTCTTTCGTTTGTAGGAAATTCCCAAATTCATTTTCATCATTTATACATTTATCTCAGGCCAGGGAGAACAAATATCAACATCTATGAATTTCAAGGCAAGCAATACAAGCATGCACAAATTTTGCCAAGGTTGTACGGCCCGATCCAACAATATTTAAACTGTGCACTGCTAGAGGGTTGAATGGCGCGAACCACAGATGCATCTAGTACCCCGCTCGCGAATCATACGTACGACGCGGTCAAATATAAATAAACAATCACCCCGCTCGTGAATCATACATGCGATGCAGGTACACATAGAAACATACATTCAAACAGTCAATCAAGACCTCATCAGGGAAACGATTATTTAAGGAGGTGTCAATTTCTCTTTTACAAGTCGCGAAAACGAAGTTTAACTCTTTTAGAAAATCATTTACCACTTCGATACGATTAAAGAAATTTAAACTGTCAATAAGGTTACAATTATTTCAAGTAAAGCATGCTTTTGGGTCCTAGACTACCCGGACTTAAGCATAATAGTACCTACGCACGGACTCTCGTCACCTCGTGTATACGTAGCCCCCACAAATAGGAGAACATATCTAATTAATTCACCTATGGGAACAATTCCCTCTTACAAGGTTAGAAAGGAGACTCACCTCGCTCCGAAGTTCCATAACCGGCATTCCACGCCCTTCCGAAGACTCAAATCGATGCACAACGCTCCAAAACTAGCCAATAATTATGCAAACTCATTAATATATAATCAATTACTCATTACAATCCAATTTATAACAATTTCTAACCCTGATCGAAAAGTCGATAAAAATTACCCTCGGGCCCACGTGCCCGGATTCCGAAATTTTTCGAAGATAAAGTTTACCCATAACCTCACGAACTCAAATATATAATTTACTCTCAATTTCATGTCCAAAATCGTGGTCAAAATCCAAAAATACCAATTTTCTAGGTTTTTCCCTCAAACCCCAAGTTTCTACAAATTTCCATATTTTAATCCGTATCTAAACCATGTATTTAACTTGTAATGAGTGGGAACAACTTACCTTGTGATACTTGAAGAATATCTCCCCTTAAAGCTCTCCAAAATCTCCCACACCAAAGTAAAATGGGAGAAAAATGGCCAATTTCCCGATTTTTAAAGAACCCTTCTGCCCAGACGACTTCTGCATCTGCAGGCTCCTCGCCGCTTCTGTGAGTTTGCTTCTACGGATGCTCCTTCGCACCTACCCCCATTACCGCTTCTGCGGTCTTACTTTTCGCTTTTGCGCTTGAGCAGATGCGGTCAAGGCCCCGCACCTGCAATCCTTCACCTGGGCGGCCCTGCTCCGCTTCTACAACTTCTAGGCCGCTTCTGCGGCTCTACACCTACGGCCAAAAGCTTGCAGGTGCGATTACACCAAAACCCAGCATCCTAAATTCTTCTTCAACTCCAAATTTGATCCGATTATTACCCGAAAACGACCCGAGGCCCCCGGGACCTCATCCAAACATACCAACAAGCCCCAATACACATTACGAACTTAGTCAAGCCTTCATATCCCATCAAACAACGTTAAAATCACAAATCACACTCCATTTCAAACTTGATGAACTTTATAACTTCGAACTTCTTCACTCGATGCCGAAACTTATCAAATCACCTCCGATTGACTTCAAATTTTGCACACAAGTCATATTCGACATTAGGACCTACTCCAACATCCGAAATCGGAATCCGACCCCGATATAATAAAAATCCACTTTCCGATCAAACTTCTCCAAAAACCTTCAAATTTCTAACTTTCGCCAAATGTCTCCAAAATGACCTACGGACCTCCAAATCAACTTCCGATCGCGGTCCCAATACCAGAATCACCATACGGAGCTATTTCCAGACGCGAAATCCCAAACTGACTTTGATAACACTGTAATCCACTTCAACCCAAGCTTATGAAATGCTTCCAAAATGCTAACTAACACAATAGGCGCCGAAACGCTCTCGGGTCATCCAAAACCCGATCCGTACATACGCCCAAGTCCAAAATCATCATACAAACCTGTTGGAACCTTCAAATTCTGATTCTGAGGTTGTTTACTCAAAAATCCAATCTTAGTCAATTCTGCCATCCTAAAGCTTTCAAAATGAGAATTTTCTTTCCAAATCAACTCCGAACTTCCCGAAATTCAATTCCCGACCATGCGTACAAGTCATAATACCTGAAGTGAAGCTGCTCCTGGCCTCAAACCGCTGAACGACACGCTAAAACTCAAAACGACAGGTCGAGTCGTTACAAACATTACTCAGGATATATTCTTAGTACACTTCTACTTAGTGTAATTTTCAATCTATAAGCTAATTATAACTATTACACTTCTTCTTAGTGTAACTATCAACATATAGGCTAATCAATTATTAACATTACTTAACAATACCACTAATAAACCTCTACTTACTTTAATTGTCAATTTAGAGATAAACAATCACTAACATTTTTCACAAATTAAATAGCATTAATTCACTTCCATTTAGTGTATAATTATCAATGTATAAGCTAATCAATCACCAACATTACTTATATAAGGATGCCACTAGTTCACTAATACTTAGTGCTATTATCAATGTATACATGCTAATCAATCACCAACATTACTTACAAATATATTATTAAGACTTATACTTCGTGCAATTATCAATCTACAAGCTAAATAAAACTAATACACATTTACTTAGTATATTATCAATGTGTATGATAATCAAGTGTTAATGTTACTTAAGGACACTGTTAATACACTTCTACTTACAGTAATTTTCAATATATAAGATAAATAGTCACTAATATTTCTTACGAAAATGACTAATACACTTCTTCTTAGTGGGTAACTATTAATGTATAGGTTAATCAGTATAGTTAAGGATACTACAAATTCACTTTTACTTTGTGTAATTATAAATTACTAAGTTAACTACCACTAATATATTTATAAGTAGTGTAATTACCTTCACTTAGTGTAAATTTTAATAAATAGGCTAATCAACCACTAAGATAATTAAGTAAATACTTACCGAGGGACTTATCGACAGCCTCCCTCGGTATGGTGTAATAAAAAATACAAAATAATTATGTATAAGATTATATATTTAAATTACCGATGGAAGTCCATCGGTACTATAGAAACAAAATTCAAAATATTATGTAAATGCAATAGCGATTGAGTACGTCGATAACTTTATTTTCTTTTTCATTTATTTTTTTTAAAAGCACCGAGAGCACCGTCGGTACCTAAAATAATAATTCAAAAATATAAATACAAAATGTTCTGAGGGAGTCCGTCGAAAAGTTACCGACGGAATGCATCGGTACAAACAATTAAATTTTGACCGGTCAAAGTATCATTATTTATCGAGAGTTGTCCGTCGGTTATTTTTAAAAAAAAATTAGAAATTAAAAAGTTCAAAAGTACCGAGGGATTCCGTCGGAAAGTCCCTCGGAATAGTGATGGAAAAAAGTCCGTCGGTACTATTGCGTCGGTAAACAAATATTTTTTTTAGTAGTATAAAGAATCGTCTCTAGTTCTTTGTGCTTTTTCAGTTACTCCTTCCGATTCCTTAGTTCAATGACATTGTTCTGTAATTATTCAATGCATTCTGGAGGACAGCACGTCCTTTGGCAAGAGCAATAGTTTCTTCTCGGACTTCTTTTAATACTTTAACTCTGTTTGTGTGTTCCTAGTTGGGCACTAGGGCCCAACATACCTGTATCCAACGCATACTGAGCAACGCTTCTCAAAAGGTCCCAACATACCTGTATCCAACGCATAATGAGCAACGCTTCTCAAAAGGTTCACTCCCACCCAGCGGCAGAGGCATGATTACCGTCAAGGGGGTTCAAAAAAAGAAAAAGTTAAAAAGGTTGTAGCTAGTGGGAATAGAACCTATGATCTTACAAAAGTTTTGAGCCCCCTTGACCACTAAGCTATGCGTTTAGGCTATGTCAAGGGAATTCAAAACATAATATACAGAGATAAATAAACAGATTTTGCCTTTTATATACAGTGTAATTTTTTGGCGAAGGGGTTCGGGTGAACACCCTTGTGCCCCCCCTAAATCTGCCACTGCTCCCACTCCTTAAGAGAAATAATCTTCCTTTTACAACTCGAGGAATATCTAAAAAATTACTAGCTAGGAGGAGTAGTAGGGGTGTACAAAGGACACTGACAAACCGCACCAACCCGATAAGTCGAGTCAAACCTAGAAAAAAAACTCGACTATGTTTTGGTTTGATTTTGTTTGGTGTTGGAGAAAAAAACCCGACCATAATTGGTTTAGTTTGGTTTTAACTAAAGAAAGTCAAACCGAAACCAAACCAACCCGACATTACATATATAGAATTTTAGATATATTTAATATATAAATATACTTATTGTGATGTAATTTATAAATATTTCGTAAACTTTTTCATAATTTTATCTTTTAAGGTATTATTTCAAGGTTGGACTTAGAACTTTTGAATGTTCCAATAAGTTTTATAGACATTAATATTAGTAACTTAAATAATGCTAACAAAAGCCCAAACCAAAATCAAATCAATACTAATGCTAATAAAAGACATTTAATTCAATACTGCGAACCGCAATGTATTGAATATCTATTTTTTGTTTTGCAATAATTTAGATAAAAATGCATAACCTCTTTTTATTTTTTCTTTAGTGTTTAGCCATGAATACTCCCTTATTAGTCTACTTATTTTAGCATGACTTAGTACTTTCAGATTATTATATACGGTCAAAATCGAGGAGTATGATTTTGAAGGCTTAAATCGGGCTATAGGCCCGAGTCCGAGAGACTCGAAGTGGGTGTCGTATCCGGCTAAGAAACACCTACCTCGGGGAAGTTGATCGAGTGTCTGGCACTGACCGTATCGAGGGCAGCATTGTCTCGAAGTCAAACAAGAAAGAGTGGAAATTTCTCAAGGACACGTGGACCTAGGCATTAATATAGGATAAGGGTTGTACGAAATGGTACAGATCCGTACTAGGCTGTTATACACCTGTACCAATAGAATTCTTTACCTTTATGAGTAAGGTACTATATTGGGGTTTTCTCCTCCTATATAAAAGGGACCCCAATCACTTTGTAAGGGTATCAGATCATTCATTGCAATAGAATATTCTTATTCTTCTTGTTTAACATGCTCTCAAAATATTCTTCAGCATTATTGCCTTTACTTTATTGTTCATACTTTATTACTCTTAGCTGACCTCGAGGTCCCTGGATAAGTCGAGCTCGAGGCCCCTTACTGTTCTAACAACACCGATTCGGTTCTATATTTCTTCTTACTTAAGCTCAATATTACTTGTATAATCACTAGTATTAAAATATATCACGTATCTTTAAAACCACAAAATATCTTTAATTGTTAAACTCATTTTTCGAGGTAAACAGTTTGGCGCCCACCGTGGGGCTAAAGATAATAGTGATTATTTTAGTGCTAGTTTTCTGATAACAAACATTATTCTTCACACTTTTTCTTGTCAAAGATTCTTTGATATCAGGCTTAATCATGTCTAGCACACAAAACGCACCCGCTCACGACAGTGAAGGACTTGGAGAAAACAACGGCATAGGGCTCTGTGTACCATCCGTAATCCCCGAAGGAGTGCCAAACATGAAACCAGTTGATGTCAGCTCCCACAACGCTCTAAACACGGACACAGGCGCGGACCCCGCAAGGAACACACACAGGGAAATCCGAGCCAAGGGCCAGGAAGCACGAGGACTGGAAGAAGGGGGAGTCAGCCTCTAGGTGATATTCTAGATGCTGCAAGCTCAGCAGCCATCGCTCAACTTCAGAGCCAGAACAAAACTCCTAACACCGCCGAGCCAGTAAAGACGCAGCATGGATCAGTGCTCGAAAGGCCCGATGAAAGTGGCTCGGGGACTGACCCCACAATCATGAAAATGCTCGAGGAACTGACTAAAAGAATTGAGTTAGGAGAAAAGAAGATAGAAAACAACGATAAAAAGGCGGAAACTTACAATTCCTGGGTAGACCAGATACCCAGAGCATCTCCAGTTCTGAAGGGCCTTGATGCCAAAAAATTCATACAAAAACCTTTCCCCTCGAGTGCGGCTCCGATGCCCATTCCCAAGAAGTTCCGCATGCCCGATATACTGAAGTACAATGGAACAACTGACCCTAATGAACACATTACTTCCTACACTTGTGGAATTAAAGGAAATGACTTGAATATGACGAAATCGAGTCCGTATTATTAAAAATGTTTGGAGAAACGTTGTCAAAAGGAGCTATGATCTGGTATCATAACTTAGCTCCTAACTCTATTGATTCATTTGCTATGTAGGCAGATGCCTTCGTGAATACACATGCCGGGGCCATATAGGTGGCCACGAGAAAATCGAACGTCTACAAAATAAAACAAAGAGAAGAAAAGATGATGGGGGAGTTCGTGTCCCGGTTTCAGATGGAAAGGATGGAATTATCCCCGGTCTCCGATGACTGGGCAGTTCGGTCCTTCATGCAAGGTTTGAATGAGAAAAGTTCGACAGCATCTCAACAACTGAAGCAAAACTTGATCGAATATCGAGCTGTGACATAGTCGGACGTGCACAATCGGTATCAGTCAAAAATTAGGGTCAAGGATGACCAGCTGGGAGCCCCCTCGGGCTCAGTTCACCCAAACAGGTTCGCTGCCAAGCCCCCGAGGGGCACAGATCGGGGATCAAGATTCAACAAGGAAAGATATCAACCGTATGTCGAAGATAGAAGGAACATTTCAAGGCGGAATACACCTCGGAATGATTGAAGGATGGATCGAGGCCAAAGCTCCCGGGGATTCATGAGCAAAATCGGGCCTGACACGTGCTCGGGACCAGTGGAGGCTCCCAAGTTATCAGAATAAAACTTCAACGTCGACGCCTCAAGTATCATCTCAGCCATTGGCAAGATTAAAGATACTATATGGCCCAAGACCATACAGACGGATCCCTCTCAAAGAAACCCCAACGTAATGTGTAAGTACCATGGTGCTCACGGGCATAAGACCGAGGATTGCAGACAGCTCAGGGATGAGGTAGCTCGGCTATTCAATGAGGGGCACCTTCGTGAATTTCTCAACGACCGGGCCAAAACCCATTTCCGAGAAAGAGATGTAAACATGAAGAATGAACCCGAAGAACCTCAACACGTCATTCACATGATCGTTGGTGGAGCCGATGTCCTATAGGGACCTACATTCAAACGTACTAAAATATCTATCACAAAGGAACAGCGGACTCGGAGCTATGTGCCTGAGGACGCCCTATCATTCTGCGACAAGGAAGCAGAAGACGTATCCCAGCCTCACAACGACGCCCTGGTAATCTCTATCCTTTTGAATAAAATTTAGGTTAAACGTGTATTAGTGGATCCAGGCAGCTCGGCGAACATAATCAGATCGAGGGTCGTGAAATAACTCGGCCTACAAGATCATATTGTACCTGCATCCCGGGTGCTGAATGGCTTCAACATGGCAAGTGAAACCACGAGGGGAGAAATTATCTTGCCTGTAAATGTAGCCTGGACCATACAAGACACCAGGTTCCATGTCATCGAAGGTGACATGAGGTATAACGCACTCCTCGGGAGGCCGTGGATACACAATATGAGGGTAGTGCCTTTGACTCTCCATCAGATGATAAAGTTCCCCATAGATGAAGGAATGAGAACAGTCCACGTAGAACAGCATACTGCAAAAGAGATGTTCGTAATCGAGGAAGTGGTGCCGGCACTAGAACCTTTGATCTCGGAGACATCAACCTCCAAAGGTAAGCAGGTGGCAAAGTAGTAGTAACAGCCCCGAGCATTAACGGAAGCGGAATAAGCAAGTAACCAAAGACGAAGAAAGGAATTCCCAGACCCTCGAACCCTCGTTGTTCCCGAAAAACCCGATGCTACCAATCCAACCGATGAAAAGAAAGGTACACCTGAGAACGGGATTAATCCCCGCTCTCAAGAAAAAACTCATTTAGTCTCTTGTTGATGATATAGATCTCATTGCTTCGATATGACAGGGATTCCGCTTGAAGGATAAATAGGTAAAACTTATATTGATGATATGACTGGTTAAGTCCCTGTACGCAGAGGACCACTTTAATTCATTTGCAGGAAATAATCAGCATTTCAGGGAGATACGACACGAAGCTCGGAGTTGGGGGCGACTGAGTTTCTCGGCCTTCGCGGCGCCAAAATAGGGCACTAATGGAACAGCAAGACCTCAGAGTCGTTGGTAAAGGAAATCATAGGCTCGGCACAGTGGAATCTCTCAAAGGCTCGTGCTCTTGAGAATACCCCTTCCTACACAAAGGCCATAGGTTATAAAACATACGTTGCACTCTTTTTTCCCTTAGCTCGGATTTTGTCCCAAATGGGTTTTACCGGCAAGGTTTTTAATGTGGCAACACCTATATGCTACCCGAGGTACGGTCAACAAGTATTCAAGGCTTCTTTAAAATCAACTCTGAATACTGGGGGGCATCACCCCCGGAGGTTACATTTTTGGGAAAAATATTTCACGCCTAAAAGGGCCTCGATAGGAATACTTTGTAATGGGCCAAACGGTCAAACGAGTCGTGTCCATATAGAATAGTCGAGCCCCGGCAACAAATATGTACGCATGTATCGACTATTTGAAGAAGCATTCAGGTTATATCAAAAATACTTTGTTTCTCATAAAAGATCTACACTTACAATCCTACGGGAAACAGATTAAAAGCCAAGATATAGGAGCACCCCGAATACTCGGGGACTATCGTCAAAAGATGAATTTATAAAGACCTCAAAGAGGAACCCCTTCGAAACAAAGGTCAAGGCCAATATTCTCGGGGTTTAACTTCTCGAACAAGTTCGGAAAGTTATCGGGTAACAAGTCCAAGTGACGCACCCAAAGGCTACGGCCAAACAAAAGACTACAGTCATATAAAGGCTACGGCCAAATGATATGGCTCGGAGACGTCCGACTTCCGCTATAAATTAAAAGGCCTTCAGACACTTCGTAAAAACCGGTTAAATCAGGCTACCCTCGGCAAAAGCTAAATACAAAGAGCTTCGATAAATTCAGCCCTCAAAAATTCCAAGGGCTTCGATAACATCGACCCTTGAAAACACCTCAAGAGGTGTTCGATTATGTTTACACAAACAAATCATTAATAAGGTCCCGATACGTTAGAGCTTCGAAAAACCTACGGGTATAAAAAACACATGCTAAGGCATAGTTAAATTTTCACTAAGTCTTTTAAGCCGAAATGAGGGAAAAATTATATAGCCATACTAAAAGGCCGAATTGGCCCAAATTAAAGAGCCTAAGGGCCGAGATATAAGAGCCTAAGGGCCAATCTTAAAAGAGCCTAAGGGCCGAGATATAAGAGCCTAAGGGCCAATCTTAAAAGAGCCTTAGGGCCGATGTATAAGAGCCCAAGGGCCAACTTCGAAAAGCTTGAGAACCAAAAACTTATAGCTCGAGACTCCGATCCGAACTCAAAGATTCACAGCATCCCGAGCTTACCTCGGATTGATTTAAAAACTTAGCTCGAAGATTATTATATCTATTGATAAAAATCTAAGGGTTTATGACACCCCGAGCCCTAAAAACCAATCTTCGAATTGGTCATTCAAACGAAGTCTTCCATAAATAAAGACAATGTTAAATCCAGCTCAAACCAAATATAAGACAAAATTTTCCCTTGTATTTCCAAAAGATGATTACAGGGAATATTTGCACAAGGGAGGTCTACAAGAAAGCAAAATGGAGTAACCTAAAAACTACTTCGGGGTCACATCCTTGGCAGCCGCATCTTCAGGAGTTGCATCTCGGGGAGTCTCATCCTCGGCAGCTTCATCCCCGTCTCCTTCACCCTCGGGGGCACTGGCTGAGTCATCCTCTTTGGAAAGTAGAGCGGCCGCCTCTTCTTCCAAAACCTTCTCCGCTTCAATATCGGCTGAAAGATCGAAGCTGCGAGCATGTATTTCCTCGAGAATCATCCTCCGGGATTGCCTCCTAGCATGGTCCAGGGCACTTGCTAACTTAGCCTCCACTGTAGAAGAAATCTCCCTTGCCCGGGTATTAGCAGCTTCTACGTCAGCTCGATAAGAGGCCACAACGGCCGCAGCAGCAGATCGGGTTTTAAGCTCCTCGATTTCAAGGCCCCGAGCTGGGCTCTCCTCCTTCGCGCCTCGAAGCTGGCGTTCGAGCGAAGCTAACTGCTCTTTTAGAGTGTCCTTCTCAGAATCAATATCATCCGTACCTCGCCTCAACCTCAGGGCATCGTCTTCTTTATCTTAAGCTCCTCACGAAGTTGTGCCTCCGCTTCGGCTTTTTGACTGAACTGCTAAATTTAATGATGTCAACCACTAAAACAAGACAAATGCGTGACAAACTCTCAGGAACTATCTTACCTTTTCAACATACTCGGCTCGATCTTGGCACACCTGCATCAGCTCAGCTCGAAGATTATGAATCTCCAACGCTTTCTTTGCATACAAGGCTTTACAGCGTCTCTCTCCTCTGAAGTTTTCTTAAGCTCGGCCTTGCATCGAGCAAGATCGTCTCGGGACTTGTAAAATGCCCCCTTCTGGAGCACCATAGCCTTCATGAAAAGGAAGGAAAGTCAGATCCGGAACAGTTATAACAAAGGCGCAATAAACAAAAGACTCGCTTATTCAAAAGAGACTATATACCTCATTAAAAATAAAAGAAGCATCGAGGTCGGGGCCGTCGTCAAGCCCTTCGAGACATTATCGAAAGATGTCGTGCCCTTCTTGGATGTCGTGCCCTTCTTGGTTTACTCCCACTCCAGAGGGTATCTTGTTCGCAGCCTCCCGGATCAGCCCCTCGGAGAACTTGGGGCCAAGGGGAGAATCATCAACGTTAATCACCCCGAACGATCCGCTCGGGGCATTTTCTTTCACTTGAAGGGGCTCAGGGTCAGAATGTTCAGTCTCGCCCTCATAATGATCTCCTAAATGAGGTGCCTTTTTTCGGGATAATGGTCCGGGGACCCTGTTTGAACTCCCTTCGTAGATTTCTTCAGCCCTGGAGTGGGCCTCATCAGCTGCCGCTGGTTCAGTGGGCTTCGGAGTACTAGCGTTATTTCTTTTACGGTTCACCAACAGGCAATCATCATTTTCTTCTTCCTCCTATTCCGAAGGCGTTGGGCCATTTCCGGGGATAAGGCCGCCGTATCGGCCTTAGGTTTTCGAGCCACGCTTTTCTTTGGCTTCGGGGGATTTTCAGATGTCTCCCCTCTTCTTTTTCTTTCCTTGGGAGGTTTCGGAGCCTCCACTTCACCGGCTTGGGCTGGCCCTTAATGCAACGACGTCCCCAAGACCTGCGTAAAATCAAGATCAGTGTCCCATAACCGAAACATCGAAAAACAAACGAAGAACTCACCATGGTTTTTCGCCTCCCATCGACCCTTGGCCAAATCTTGCCAATAACACTCTGAGTAAGGGGAGGCGGAGGCCAGCTTTCGGACCCAGCCCTCGAGGTTCGGGACCCCACCGGGAAACCAAGCAACATCTACACCATCGCAAAGAATTTAAGTCAAAGGGAAATACAATGTCGGGAAAAAAAAGGAAGCAGGGTATACTCACGATTCATATTCCACTCCTCGAGGAACGACATCCAATCGGCAGGAATGAGATTGGAGGTTTGGACTCGGACAAACCGACTCATCCACCCACAGTCTTTGTCCTTATCGATACTAGCAAACAGAGATTTTAAGGATCGGCGTTGCAACTTTATCAAGCCCCCCCCCTCCCGATAAAGTCGAGGACTATACAATCTAAGCAAATGATCGAGGGTGAAGGACATCCCCTCGATTTGGTTCGAAAAGAACCTGAGTAAGTAAACAATTCACCAGAAGGAAGGGTAGATCTGGCCAAGCGTCACTCGGAACCGTTGGCAAAAGTCGAGGATAACCGGGTCTATGGGACCCTGGGTCGGAATTGTAGGGCCCAATGTAAATGGGTAAGTATATACACTCAAATACCCCGTTTTATACGTGGTTATATCTTCCTCAGAGTAAGGAATCACTATCTTTTTATTATTGTCCCAATCGCAATCCTCTTTTACTTGATCAAGCTCGGTCTTGGCGATCAAGCAAATATATTGAGACATAGGCTCGCATCGGCCCGACGTGGAAACAGGTTTTTTGATTTTGAAATCGGATGTTATATCACACGACGAGGGGATGCATTCCTCAATACGAGGTGGCACTACCGTTTTGCTCTTGGTCGATCGAGAAGATGAAGGAGCTTTTTCCTTTTGAGGAACAGATTTAGAAGTTATAGCCATCTCTAAGGGAAAGATCCGAAAAGATGGAAAATGTTCCTAGAAAAGAGAAAGGAGAGATCAAGGAGATTGGAAAAGGCTAAATGAGACTTTGGAAGCACTAAGGGAATAAAATTTGTAAAGTTATGGGGTTTGTCTATTTATAAAGATCGTTTAAACGTGCTGAGGAAGACAAAAGGCCAACCGTTAGCCGCCTACAATTAATGATTTTGGGAATCGTAAAAAAAGCAACCCTTCAGTCATTTCAACCGCTTATGTCATGATGTTGACATCAGGACCTAGGCATCGAGAATCAGTTTGTCAGAAATCATTAAGAACAATCTACAAGTTGAGTTCGAGTAGACACTCACTCGACTACTAAGCCCAAGAGCTACCTGAGTTCGAGCAAGTTCTCACTCGGGGACTATTTATAAATCCTCAGAGCTATCTTTATTTCGAGTTCGAGCAAACGCTCACTCGACTATTAAGCCCAAGGGCTATCCGAGTTCGAGCAAGTTCTCACTCGGGGACTATCTATAAAGCCTTATGGCTATCTTTATTTCAAGTTCAAGCAAATTTTCACTCAATTACTAAGCCCAAAGGCTACCCGAGTTCGAGCAAATTCTCACTCGGGGACTATCTGTAAAGCCTAAGGGCTATCTCTGTTTCGAAGATCAAGCAAATGCTCACCCGATTGCTAAGCCCAAAGGTTACCCGAGTTCGAGAAAATTCTCACTCTAGGACTATCTACGAAGCCTAAGAAGGCTAGATTTATGCCAAAAATTGAGACCCTGCTCTAATTCAACTCGAAATCAGAAGTCCGACCTAAGTTCGCATCAAACCAGACCAATCCAAGCTTAGTCCGAGGGTTAACGAAGAACTTTAAAAAGTATTATATTAGTCAATTAAAAACCTAAGGGTTTATTATGTTCTGGGCCCAGCATTCGGACTAATCGTTATAATTATACACTTGGATTTTTCACAAACGAAGGCAGAATGGAATTCAACACGAATCGAAGACAGAATGGAGAAATTCTCATATTAACAAAAAATGCTTACAAAGCCCACGAGGGGCCCCTAAACAGAAACAAAGAAGCAAAAACAACAGCCAAAGGCCTAATCTACTTTCGGGGGTATATCCTCAAGAGCGACATCTTCGAGAACCTTTTCCTCGGGGACTCCATTTTGATCATTAGAGCGGCACCTTCGGGAACCTCCTGCGAAACAGCAATAGATGAAGAAAAGGCTATAGCCTATCAAAGAGCAAAAGCTTTTAACAAGCGAAGAAAATTGTGGCCTGGTGAAAAACTTGGCAAGTATGGGTCTCGTCAGCACCACAATTGTGAAGCCACTTCTTGAGATATTGTACTGGCGTGGGATGCAAAATTTAGTAGATAGTGCCACCTCACTCCATGGAAAGCAAAAGGAATAAAGCGCCACACCAGGTTGAAGTTAAGAGAGATGAGCAGCGGTATAAAGTCCATATATATTTTGATACGGGAAGAATTTGGTACCCTTCTCTCATTGTTTCGAGCCAACAACAACAACAACTCAGTATAATCCCACTTAGTGGGGAAAAGCTTTGAAAAAGAACCATGGCATAACTGACAAAGTTGCCGCCGTATGACCTTGTGGTCACAGGTTTGAACCATAAAAATAGGAGATTAGAAGAGGATATAGAGAAGGGAAAGGGCTAAAAGTTGTTGAAGAAAGAATGAGTGTAGTTTTTGTTCAAGTAATCCCTTATTTATAGAGAAATGACGACGAAACTGATAGCGCATTCAATGTTTTTTTGGGGAAACGGACCGGCGGTGCATTCAATGCTATTGGGGGAATGAACCAACGGGACGTTTCGATCACTTCGAACGCCTACGTCACGAGTCATCGCAAGGGGTTCGAGAAAATCGAGGTCAAATTCGTTTCATATCATTCTATTCTAAGAAACGCGGGGATTATCTGTATACGGTCAAAATCGAGGAGTATGATTTTGAAGGCTTAAATCAGGCTATAGGCCCGAGTCCGAGAGACTCGAAGTGGGTGTTGTATCCGGCTAAGGAATACCTATCTCGGGGAAGTTGATCGAGTGTCTGGCACAGACCACATCGAGGGCATTATTGTCTCGAAGTCAATCAAGAAAGAGCGGAAATTTCTCAAGGACACGTGGACCTGGGCATTAATTATAGGATAAGGGTTGTACGAAATGGTACAGATTCGTACTAGGCCGTCATACACCTATACCAACAGAATTCTTTACCTTTATGAGTAAGGTACTATATTGGGGTTTTCTCCTCCTATATAAAGGGGACCCCATTCACTTTGTAAGGGCATCAGATCATTCGTTGCAATAGAACATTCTTATTCTTCTTGTTTAACGTGCTCTCAAAATATTCTTCAGCTTTATTGCCTTTACTTTATTGTTCATACTTTATTACTCTTAGCTGACCTCGAGGTCCCTAGATAAGTCGAGCTCGAGGCCCCCTACTGTTCTAACAACACTGATTCGGTTCTTTATTTCTTCTTACTTAAACTCAATATTACTTGTATAAACACTAGTATTAGGATATATCACGTATTTTTAAAACCACAAAATATCTTTAATTGTTAAACTCATTTTTCGAGGTAAACAATTATGTTTATTTTTATTATGGCTTTTTGATTAGCAATATTTATATTACATAATTTTATTGTCTTTGTTGTTGAATATTTTAGGATAATGCTATGACACATCTCATATTTTGTACTATTTTCTTGAAAAATACCTTATATAGTTGTATCTTACTAGGATTAAAGAAATATTTTGAGCACAAGTTATATGTTTTGTGCTACGAAGATTTTACCGGAAAACCCCCCGAAAAAAATCCGAAAACCCGAGAAAAACCGAGATTGAAAAACCCGAGTTTTATTGATTTGGTTTGGTCTTTAGATTTAATAACCCGATGCAATTGGTTTGGTTTGGTAATTGCAAAATCCGAACCAACCCGACCTATGTACACCCTTAAAGAGTATTATCCAAGTTCACGTTTTCTGTTACATAATCATATAGGCACTTTACTGAAGGGATTGATATATTTTGACAATGTAGGCGGTAAGATGCTAGTTATAGCAGACATGACAATGTTCGGAAGACTAGCAGAGTGTGGGGCAAATTCTTAAATTAACGGAATTACGTCTGCCTTAATCTATTTTCCCAATTAAGGTTCCAAGAAAATAAATGTTGGGTGTGATTGGGATTACATATAAGGTGTAAGGAACTGCACATGCTGGCTGCAACATTGAAATTTTTTAGCTGTTGACAGTTCATCCATAGGTCTGACGAAACGAAGAGGATTTGGTAGTATGAAAAGGGCAATCAGGAATATGAAGTTTTTGCACTTGTCGGATTTAAGGAAAAGATTTTAGTATTTCTACTTAGTATTTTTAATCAATTTACCAAAAAAAATGCAGGTGAAGTTAATCAAATTGCATTAAAAATATTAAGTATTTTCCGCGTTAGAAATGGATATCATTTTATAAATTAAAAACAAAGAGCAAGGCATGCAGCATTATATGGCATCTTGATCAAGAAAATGACTGACAAATCTCTCTCTTAAAATTCCATTTTCGTCCACGTTCTAATTTGTCAACAGACAAAATCAAAGATACTTCCATTAAAAAAAACAACAGAAATGCATTCGCAACAAATGCCCAACTATTGTTCTTGCGAGTACAATGCCCATCCTGAAATTGGAAATATTTACAATATTTAATAATCAACTAAAACAAACAACGTAAGATATTATATAAGCCATGAAATCCTCCAACGTAACGCAACCGAGAGGATCAGACTTGTTCAGATACTGCTAATCTTTTCTTCTTTTGAAGTATTACGTTTATTTCTGCCGCTATCCTTAGTGGGATAAGAAGCCTCCGTCATAATTCCACATTTGCCTAAGTGACTGTTCTTTACATTACGCTCCATTTTGACATAGCCATTTTCTCCCCACTTTGTGCTCCATGAATTCCTTACCATCCAATAATCCACTCCATCTTCACTATCATAGCCAACCACCACCACACCGTGGTCAACTTGTTCTCCACATTCTCCCGTAAACACGCCCTGATAACGGAGACAAATTCATAATTTAGAGTCAATAGATTCAGAACGAATATTATTTTATTATAGGTACCTTTCTTTATTTATTATCACTTATGTATGCAAATGACCTCGACATAAAAGAATATAATGAATTACCGAAGAATAGAGCTGGAAAGCCCTGCCAGATGCTTCAATTGCTACGCAAACAGGTTGATGTGCGACAGCTTTCTGAAGTGCTCTTTCATTTCTAGGCACGTCTTCGTAACCATCTATGCTAACAACCTTATAATTTTTCTGTAACATTCCAACGTAAAGTTAATTAGAATCCCTTATTTTCACTAAGCAATCACATTATATTTATGGAACCTTTAGAGGAATATAAAATGTAGTATGGACTAACCCGAACAGGATCGCATCTGCCTTCAACGCCGCGATAAGGGTAGTGATTTTCACTGTCCATGCCACCGTTAGAGATGATGAACTCAAAGGCATAGTCCATTAGGCCACCATTACAACCAGAGTTTTGTACTCTATCACAATCTACAAGTTCTTGTTCGGATAGCGTGATCATATCCCCTGTTACGATCTGGTTTATGCCTTCCACTGCTGCCACCGTTGAGAATGCCCAGCAACTCCCTGTAAAAGCTCAAACCAAATTATGGAAACATTCCCCTGGATAGGCCCAGTGGGCCAAACATACGGATCAAACCAGCCTACCCACCTAAAGTGGACATCTTTATCCGAGGCTTTTTTCATTTTTAGCCCGCGCCACAAATTATTTACATTCGGTAGTCGAAAAAGTGTATAAAATTTGCATAGCCGCTCTTAAAATTAAGTACTTTTAACATTATCGATGAATATAACTTAGACTTTTAAGATATGAGTTTAAATTTTGTCCACTATCAGTGAATAGATCTTTTAATTTATATTATCAGCTAAGTTGATCTAGAACAATAACTAACTCTCATTGTCACTGTAATCCTAATATGGGAACTCGCATAATAGCTAGATTAATACTAATATGCCAGAACTGATTAAATTGAAGTATAGTCTATGTTAAAAAAGTAAGAAAAAAGACGTACCACAACTCCCTTGATTTTTGATAGGAGCAACGGCGCCTCTCTTCCTCCAATCCACAGAAAGGGGCATCAGCTCGTTGGGCCGAGAAGCATAACGCTGGCTTGGGTTTTTGGACTTAACAAAGCGGCGCCTAGCTTCACTTCTGGTGCCCAAATACATAGACCTGTACTCCTCGTTCGTGAGATCAGCAAACTGGTTCAGTCCCACCTTGTACGTACGATTCCCAGAATTGTTATGTTCCTCAATGAACCTCAAATTATCCTTAAATATCTCAAATCTTTTTTCCTTCTCTCCCAGAGCATTATATGCTTTCCCATGCTCTGCCAGCCACAGTTCGTATATATTCTTCACCTGATCCTCATCACTTCGCAATGTCCATTTAGTAGCATAGTGGTTATTTTTGTAATTTATGATGGACATGTCAATTGCATAGGATACGGACGAAAAGAGGGCAAAGAGGAGAGTGGTTATTATCGTTTTAGCCATGGCTGACAAGTGCAAAGGAAAAACTTACACTTGTAGGGAGACTAGACGAGAAGAGGCTTAATTAAGGGGTAAGCAAAGATGCTTGAGCTTATATAGATGGAAAATTTGGATATAGAAATTGTTTTTAGTTTTTATTTTGGGATAACGAAAGAGAAAAAGCGGAAAGAATTTATGAGTCTGTTCAGATTGGGACCAAATTAAATGCCAGGAATCCGGAGCAGAGTCTCATGGGTTGTAGGAAAGCCAACTGATTTTTTAAGACCAAACCGCCAAACCACCAAATCACCGAACTTTCATACGAACTTCTTTTTCTTCAAAATCTGTCAGCGTATTATCGCTATTCACCTCGTAAATGAGTTTACATCTGAAAACATGGTATTATAATGTTTAATATTTTGTTTCGGCCGGATATTTGAGTTATGCTCCATTATTTACTAGCAAAGGCACATTTAGAATTTAAACTTTATGGGTTCTGAATTCTACAAAAACGGCTTTAAATGCTATTAGGGATGGCAAATGAGGCAGGGCGGGGAGAGCAAAATCTTAGTGGACAGGACAGGGCAAAGTCTTAACGGGGCAGGGCAGGGCAGGGCAGGACGGGTCAAAACACATTTTCAGAAAATAATAAATGGGACAGGGCAGGTATAGGGGCAGGATTTTTGCTGCAAGCACAAGCAAACAAACAGCAAACTAGAATATTCTTTACTTGGGTGTGCATATTTCTGTAGCTATTTTAGTTTTTACTTCTGCTTTTATTGCCTCTTTGTTACTTTTCTTTCTCGCTAGAGCATGTAATAGTTAGAAATGGGTATCAATATGATGTTTAGAAATTAGAATAGCCTTAATAGAGAATGAAGTTTTTATTTTGTGAATTCCTTAGCGAGCTGCAAACTCAGAAAAAGTACCCAGCAACTTAACATGATTCAGGAATCTTTTTCCCCCTACATTTACGACAAGCATGAGAAAAGAATTTACAAAGTTATTTTACGACATGCAAACCAAAGCTACACCATTACCAAATTTATCATGGAAATCTTATTTTGTTGCTTTGAAGTCATTCCTTTTCTTTCTATAATCACATGGATAATTTACGGTTCTAAACTTAAAAGGAAAGAAAGAAAGAGAAAAGGAGCTAAACAGGACGGGGCGGGGCAGGGCTAAGTAGGGCGTGGGGGGGGGGGGGGGGAGATTGAAAAAGAAAAAAACTGTTAAATGGGGCGGGGCAGGGCGGGTTGAATTTGTGGCAGGGCAATGCTTCACCCGCCCTTCCCTGCCCTATTGCCATCTCTAAATGCTAATAAGTATACTAACAAAGGCACATTAAATTCTACATATTTCTAGAATTTTATAAAATAAATAGACAAATCTACTAAGTTAGATCTAACACATAAGTTGTCTTCTAGCTTTGCCCCTATTTATAACTGTACCCATATATACATATCTTAATTTAATTTATTTAAAAAATATTTCTTAGATACATATACGTAATTTTTTTTTCTTCTTAAAGCAGTTTCGAATGTCAATCTGTGTCTCCAGCCAACTGATTTTCTAAGACCAGACTCATCAACAACTATAAATCGAGCGGAGTCAGAAGGTAGAGTTTATGGGTCCTTATTTGTCATCGAACTCATAATTAGTTTTAGATATTAAATTCGTAACTAAATATTTACATATATTTAATAAGTATTTTAATACGAATATAAAATCAAAATAAAAGCTAAACACGTAACTCATACTCACTTCAGTTTCCGCCCTAGAATGTATGTTCATTTTTTCCCGACATATTATTTACATACAAATGTATAAAGCAAGTTCTTTCAGCGAAATCAGACTTGTCTCCGCACCTAAACTACCTTTCTTGACCAAGTTCCATTGGGGCGGCTCAAGTATATGTGGTGCCTAAAGCTAAATTTCAATATGAGGCTAAATCTTTTAAAAGAAAGTTATAAGATATGTTTTTATTTGAAGTTTATTCTTCAAGCTTTTGGAGATACAAAGTTGTTAATAATTTTTTTTTAATAATTGATAATATAGCCAACTTATTTTTAAGTTTTTGATAGTTCTATAATTCTATTGCTCTATAAGTTTTTATCTAAGATCAACATCTCAAAAGACACTAACTATTGTTGAACACAAAGAAAAAGACAAAATACATAGGGGTTTCTGAAATATGAAGAGATTGGGGAAAAGAAAGATTGATTTGGACAAATTAAGAAAGGAAGAGTAAATTTTTTACGCGTTATCTAATGAAGGAGAAAGAAGTGAAAAATTAAAATATTGGAAAAACTATTCATCTACCCATTTTGAAGTAAGCCAAATTATTACTTTATTTATATATCTAAAGAGCTTTTTTTCTTTTATATTAAAAACTCTACTTTTATGTTGAAAGTATTAAATATTATTTTTAAATACTTATAAACTTATTATTTTTAAAAAATGGAGCCCCGATTTTGGAGGGCCTTACTGCTCATAGCAGTGCCTTGCCATCAGTTATGGGTTTTGCCTTGGTGTCAGTTGGCCATTAGAGGCTTACGTTGGAACCGTAACAGATGTCTTGAGATGTGAGATCGTCTGAGATCAAAACTAACGGTGCATCTGATCGTCCAGTCTCATATTTCGGCTGAAATTTTTAATTTAAAGTTTCTGCAAACTATTACTTCGGCTTGAAGCTTAACTTATTGATTTTCTGGGAACTGTTGCTAAATTATCTTTCTTGGGAAGTAGCTTGTGATTCATAGGTGTCAGTGCCGTCAGCCTTTGTGAATCTGCGGTTTATCACTCAAAGATTCTTTCGAATATTTTTTAAGATTAGCACCGAATCTTAAGGCGGCTTGATCTTGCAGCCAATAGCATGTTTGGCCTTTGTTTGAAATTCGTGAATTCAATAAAAGCGCCTTCAATGTTGGACCATCCAGAATTTTCTTATATTGTTCATTCACCCTGTTGAATCTGATAATGCTTGTTAGATGTTATACTTCGATTAGATTTGATGCTCAATAAGATTATTTTCTAATGCACTTTATAAGTTATTAATTTTGGATTAATAGACTTTGCGTAAAGGGAGTGAATGTATGTATAAGATTTGAATTTTAAGTTATATACATTTAATTCTCTAATAGTTGACTTGATTGTGTTTAAATATTTTACGCATCTAGTACTGAACTTAACTCATAAGAATTATGTAGCCAAAACACAAGAAATTTGGGATCAAATGCAGTTGATTGTGAATTGTTTGATTTTCATGGTTGTTGAATTGCAAAGTAATATATAAGCCATCAGAAACTCTTGATAAGACATCCGCTCTATAATATTTTTGAAATAAGATAATACTAAGGAAAGAGTTTTCGAGCCGTCGTTGGTGGAGGTGGATCAAGAAGCAGTAAAGCTCATAGCTGAAGAGTCAATATGAGTCGATGTCGAGGTGCCAGTCATGGTCGAGCTCGAGCACCGTCAATCTGTAACGGCTAATTTTCAAAATAGGATATTAAAGGGAATATTTCGTGGATATTTTATGTACATGTACTATTAGGGTTTACTAGGAATGTGTCTCATATAAATAGTAAAAAAAAGTAAGAATAGAGGCACGTGAGATTCTATTGTAAGAACAACACTTTGAAAATAATTCATTCTTCACTCAATACAAGACTTCACTTTTCACTAAGATTTTGTCAGATCTGAAGAATCCTTAACCGTTTGAGGGATCTATTGTTCAATTATTGTCAGGTGGAAGGTCCTTTTATTCCACCTTTTGCTTATTAAATTATCCCTCATAATTACATGAGCGTCATTATATTGTCATTTATTGAAAATCATATACACAATGCTGTTGTTCTTGATAGAAAAAAGGTATTTATTACATAGAATCATTGTTGCCCTCGTAAATGCTATTCAACCACCTTTTCTGATTTATAAGATCCGAGGATATTATTCTTAACTAAAATTGACCAATGTTTAACTAAAATTAATTATTTGAACCAATATTAACGTTTTTGGGTCAAATAATTTGGCGCCGTCTGTTAGCGATTCTTAGCTAAACTTTTAGTCTTATCTAGATCTATAACTAACACCGGTCACTAACGTCACAAAGCCCAAGATCTTTTCTCTTTCCTTGCGCAAAATCTAACATGGCAGGTAACCGAGAAGAAAGGGTGAGGATAACAAGTGACTTACCAACCAACCTCATAACATTCCTCAACGAGAGCTGCAAAACAGCTGGTGAGGATATGACGCCGAGTGCATCCCCTAGGCGAGATGGGTCGTCACCCCCACATTGCAGCATAACAAAACCCCATGGCAAAGAAGCCACTACGTCTGCGAGGAAGGGGCGCCCCCAGCTGTCAAAAAGCTTCTCAAGGCTTGGTTGACCGACACGCTGACGAGCATCCTTAACAAACCCACCCCAAGCTCAACTGCAGAAACCGCTGGAACTGCTATGATCCAACAAATGGATGAGCAGGATAATCAACCACCCCGTCCAGCGACATATACAACTCACAATGTCATTGATAATGCAGGTAATGACGCCCTTACAACCATCCTAAAAAGGATTGAGGAAATGAAGAATGAAAATAAGGCGCTCCGAGATCAGATGAAAGAACATCAGGAATAGGTCGATAAAATACTAGGCGCCCCTAAATTGCTACCGAAAAGAGGCGCCGACCGTTTCATCAAGCAGGCTTACAGTGATGATGCGTCTCCCCATGCCATACCAAAACCATTAAAATGGCGCCCAACCTCAGGATTTACGATGGAAGACCGACCTGGAAGATCATGTGACCCATTATGTTACTGTCGTGAAAGGCAACGACCTCGCCAAAGAACAAGTGTCCTCCATTTTGCTGAAAAAATTTGGCGAGACCCTCACGGGAGGAGCATTAACATGGTATTCACAGCTGCCAACGCGCTCCATAGAAACCTCTGAAGAGATCGCCAACAAGTTCGTAACGGCCCATGCTGGGACCAAGAAGGCCAAAGCAACAGTGAACGACATATTTGCCATTAAACGGGACCTAGGGGAAGGGCTCAGGGACTTCCTCGCCTGGTTCAATCGGGTGAGGATGACTTTGCCAAATGTATCCGAAGGAATGGGGGTGCATCCTTTCAGAACGGGTTGAGCAGGGATGGTTCGAGAGCAACCAGGAAATTATTGAGTCGACTGATGAAGTATCCCCCAACCACTTGGGATGAAATACACAACGCTTATTGTGTCGAGGTCCGAGCAGATGAGGACGACCTCAATGGACCCACTTGTCGACTGACCACGGTACATGCCGAATCTAGAAAAGATCGAAGGAACGATGCCAGAAGAGATCTTGCAGCTCCGTGGCCTAACAGAGAACAACATCAGACGTATGTGAGAACGACCGTTGCGGCCTCTCCCTTCTACGAAGAGGTCCTGTCTAAGAACAAGGATAGGGACTTACCCAAACAAAAGAGTTATGCCCCCTCTACTATCAGCTCATGATTTTTGTGTCGCCTACAGAGATAGTCTATGCTTTGGAGAAACTCGGGCCGAAGGTAGTAGCTGCAGAAGATGAGGTCAGATCTGAGTACCAGAAAATTCGACGCCCTCTACGAGTTCCATTAAGAACGAGGGCACAAAACCGAGGACTGCATCTCCCTAAGGCAGGAGGTTATAAACATGTTGCGACAAAGACACCTCAAAGAGTTGCTAAGCGACCGGGGAAGGACCAACTTCGCCAAAGGACACGAGCAACACCAAGGACCGCCAAAACCACCCTCGCCAGCTCGTACCATCCACATGATCATCGACGACATCGACGACTCATCCATCAACAACGTGAAATTCACAACTACCCACACCGTCAAGCGATCAATTACCCGCGAACGATATGACAGACCGAAAGAAAGTATCATCTTCGATAAGTCAGACACAAATGGTTTGACCTTTCCTCATAATTATGCCCTTGTTATTACCTTACGGATTATAGATACCAATGTGAGATGCATTATGGTTGATGACGGGAGCGGCGCATGCATTATCCATCCTCGAGTACTTGCACAAATGAAACTTGGAGATAAGATAGTGTCGCGTTGCCGTGCTAATTGGTTTTAACAATGCAGTTGAGCGAACATATGGAGAAATAACACTACCCGTTCTGGCTCGGTGGCGTCACTCTGGAAACAACATTCCACATCATGGATCAAGACACATCGTACATGCCATAGTAGGGCGACCGTGGATACACACCATGAGAGCCGTCCCTTCCAGCTTATTCCAGGTCATCAAATTCCCAACTTCGTGGGAAATATTCAGTATACGAGGGGAACAACGCACATCCCGAGAATGCTACCGCATCGCCCTAGACAGCTCGACCACCCAACAAAAGAAGGATAAAGAAAAAGAGGCATAGCAATCAGCAGGATCGAGGTTGGCACATGACGACAGCGGGGACGGCATCAGAGACCCGAATGTGGCCGAAGCTGCATGATCAACCATAGAAGACCTCGACCCCGTTAAATTAAACCCCAACGACCGCAGCAAGAAGGCTTATAGTGGCGGCAAACTTCAGGAACCAGGTAAATTCCGTCAATTCTTAGCAGCTGATGCAGATTTGTTTGCTTTCATCCATGCAGATATGCGAGGTATCCCAAAGGAAATCGCCACGCACAAACTGAACATCGACCCATTCCACCCCCTAGTAAGATAGTTCGGGCGCACATTCAACTCCGCAATTAATGACACGGTACGTGAAGAGGTGGAAAATCTGTTGGAAATTAGCTCTATCAGGAGTCGAAGAACCCCAGTGGGTCGCCAACATGGTCATGGTGGATGTGCGTGGATTTCACAGATTTTAAAAAAGCATGCCCCCAGGATTTGTTTCCATTACCCCATATCGACCAACTCATCGACGCAACGGTGGAGCCTGAATTACTGAGCTTCTTGGACGTTTATTCAGGTTATAATCAAATCCTCATGGAAGAAGAGGATCAGAAAAAAACCACATTCATTACCCATCAGGGGACATAGTGCTACAGGGTTATGCCCTTCGGGCTAAAGAACGCATGGGCAATTTACCAAAGGTTGGTGATGAAGATGTTCAAGGACCAGCTCGACAAAATGATGGAAGTCTATATAGACAACAAGATGGTCAAGTCCAAAAGGAAAGAAGATCACATCGACCATCTGAGAGAAACCTTCGACATACTCAAACGATACGGAATGAATCTGAACCCCGAAAAGTGTGCGCTCGGTGTGGCCTCAGGAATTTTTTAGGTTTCCTGGTATCAAGCAAGGGATCGAGGTCAATCCTGATCAAATCAAAGCCATCGAGGGGATACCGGAACACTTGACCACCAAAAAATAGGTTCAAAGGTTGACTGGCCGTATCACCGTCCTATCAAGGTTCATTTCACAATAATCGGATAGGTGTCACAACTTCTTCGGCGTACTTAAGAAGGATAGTGGCCTCCAATGGACTTCTGAGTGCACCCAAGCCCTGAAGGAATTTAAAGCATACTTGTCATCGCCACCACTGCTTTCAAAACCGGAGCTAGGGGAACGTCTCATCGTTTACCTTGCTGTATCCGAAGTAGTTGTGAGCGCAGTCCTTGTTCGAGAAAATAAAGGTACGCAATCACTCATCTATTATATTAGAAAAACATTAGTCGACACCGAGATGAGGTACCCTCACCTCGAAAAACTAGCCTTGGACTTAGTCATAGCTTCGCGAAAACTTAGACCGTATTTCCAATGACACCCCCTCTTGGTCGTCATGACTTTCCCCCTAAACAATATTTTGCATAAACCCCAGCTATCGGGAAGGCTGGCCAAATGGGTCATGGAACTGAGCGAGCACGATATCACGTACCAGCCGCGAACATCGATAAAGTCACAAGTGCTCGCTGACTTCGTCGCCGACTTCAGCGCAAAAGTAATGCCCGAAGTCGAAAGAGAAGCCGACCACACTTCCCCCAAACACAAGACCTCTAGGTCCTGTACACCAATGGCGCGTCCAATGCATCAGAGTTTGGACTGGGACTCATTCTCGAAGTCCCAACCAGCAAAGTAATTCGCCTGTCCATAAAGTGCCCGGATATGACTAACAACTAGGCCGAGTTTGAGGCCGTAATTGCAGGTTTAAGGCTAACACTCAAGTATGGGGCGAACCGGTTAAAATTACGCTGTGATTCCCAACTCATAGTCAACCAAGTCATAGGAACTTTCCAAATCAAGGAACAAAGATTGCAAAAATATCAGACCAAAATTTGCAAGCTGCTGCCCCGAGTTCGACGAATGTCAACTCGACCAAATTCTACGAGCATAGAACGCTAAGGTAGATAGCCTTGCTAAGCTAGCCGCAACCACCAAAAACATTACAACCAGAGATAGAAACGTGGTCCACCTCCTGAACTCGTTGCTAGACCAATTTGAGGTAAGAACCATAAACTTAATGGGAATGGCGCTATCGTATTATTACATACTTGCAGGACGACATACTCCCCGATGATAAAAAAGAGGCCAAGAAACTGAGAATGCAAGCGGATAGATACAATATCATCGACAACGACTTGTATAAGAGAATTAATGGCGACCCTCTAGCAAAATGCTTGGGCCCAGACCAAACTCAATGCGTCCTTGAAGAAGGCCACGAGGGCCATTGTGGGGCTCACTCTGGCAATCGGGCTCTGGTCAGATGCCTCCTCTTACGGGCAGGATACTACTGGACCACCATGAAAAAGGAGGCTACGGACTTCGTTAAAAGATGCGAACAATGCCAAAAGTACGCCCCAATGATTCACCAAGCGGGTGATCACCTCCACCCGGTCACCTCACCTTGACCGTTCATCAAATGGGGAATGGACATTGTTGCCCCCCTCCTGGTAGGACGAGGTAACGTACGATTCTTTTGGTTTTAACTGATTACTTTTCTAAGTGTGTTGAAGAAGGATCATTTGCCCAAATACGGGGATAGGAAGTAATCACCTTTATATGGAGGAGCATCATATGCCGGTTCGGCCTCCCCAAAGAGATCAGTTGCGCCAACGGACCCCAATTCACGAGAAAGAAAACCGCTGAGTTCTTTGAGAAATGGCATATCAAAAGGATACTCTCAATGCCATACCACCTGATAAGTAGGGATTTGACCACTTATTTGCTCTCTTTTACTTGCGTTTTAGCTCAAAAATGCTCAAAGGTATTCCCGAGAACTAATGAAATGAGCTTTTGTACAGGAATATTAGGAAACGAGCCAAAGTCAAAATCAACTCGTAAAGGAGTCAAAAGTGAACAAGAACCAAAACAAGGCCAAAAGGCCTACAGTGCGGACCGCACAATTATTGTGCGGCCGCAGACAAGGAGATTCAAAGAGTTGGGTTTTTAGGAAGGCTGAAGGCATGTAGACCACACCATAATTGTGCGGCCGCACTCAAAGTTACGCGGTTCGCAGAAGACAAGAATTAGAGAGAAGGGATATTAGAATCAAGAAGAAATGCGGACCGCACCATTTTTGTGTGGCCGCATAATCAAGAGCGCGGTCGCACTCAGAATTGTGCAGTCTGCAGAAGTCCCGCAAAAGCTAGAGCTCAAGTTTAAGGAGTGCGGGCCGCACTATAATTGTGCAGCCGCATAAGCAAGAGTGCAGCCGCACTCAGAAATGCGCGGTCCGCACAACCTCCGCCGGGGCATTTTTGTCAGATATTTTTAGCTTAGTATAAATAGAACTTTTTGTCATTTTTAGGTTAAGTTGTTTTTAAGGAGAGCACCTGAGCCATTTTCTTTTCTGTTTCGAGTAATTTTGTACTAGATTAGCTTCTAAATATTTGATTATTTCCATAATCAATTATTATGCATTCTATCTTAATTTTTTCTTTAGTTTCTTCATTTTTCATGAGTAGCTAAATTTCTAGCTAGGGTTGTGGCCCAACCCTAGTGTGGGTACTTAATGGATGTTTGATTTAGGGCTTGTTTGTGATTGGGTTAGTGATATTTAGCCTAATTCTTGCTTGAATCCAAGAATTAATGGTTGCAAACATTGATTCATGCCTATTTGACTTAGTCTCTACTTGAGAAAGAGAGACTAAGTCTAGGAAAACCTGGCTAACAATCAATTGGGGTGAACTCAAGAAATTGATAGCCCAGTTAAAGGGTCAAATCTAGAGATAGTAAGACCCAACTTGAGCATATATCACTTATTTTTTGCAATACCAATTTGGTCTTGAGAAAGCCAAATTGGGCAAAATCACTCAAACTACCGAGAGGTATAGAGTGGGTAATTCCGTGTAATTGCTATATTACAACCCCGACTAATCAAACTTGCCCTTGAGTTTACGACTCGTTAGGTAACGACCTAGGTGGAAGTCACGACCCTAGATCCTTTATCATTTGAAAAACAACCAAAACCAAAAATATTGTCTCCTAGTTTTATAATTGCAATCAATAGTTTAAAGTAGAAATAGAAAAAACAAGCAAGAATGTGGAATAGCAATGTGAGGCACATCATACAATTACACTAAATATATACCTAATACCAATTCTAACTCCCTGTGGATTCGACCCTGACTTGCCTTGGGTTTTTATTATTGCATCGACTGCCTCACTACCTATAATTGTGGTGTGAGTTTGGGCGAGATCAATTTTTGGCACTGTTGTCGGGGAGTTAAACGGATTTAGCTATATATCTAAGTTTTTGTGTGAATTGTCTTATTTTCCTTCCGAGTCACTAACTTTATTTTTGAATTTCTTTTAGGTACGTAAATGGCTCTCAACAACGAGCCCATTAGGAATTTGCCAATGGGGGAGGACGTGTGTGATGACCAAGTGGATGAGGTTCCTCTTGAACCTGAAGCAAATAGACGAGGCCGCCCGCCTCAAGATAATGTTCCCCTTTCTCCCCCACCTCCAACAAGAGCAGCAGCTCACCGACAGTTACCAAATGAGGGTTATGCAAGTGCTATAGTCCCACCTCGTATTAGGGTAGGCAACTTCCAAATCACCAATGTGATGCTTACACTACTTGAGCAACGGGGATTCTTCACCGGGGCTCCGGGTAAAATGCTTACAAGCATCTCAAAGGGTTCGTCGATACTTGTTGGGGGAGTAAGCAAACCAATGTCTCCGAGGACGCGCTGGGGTTGAGGCTATTTCCCTTTTCTCTACGGGGAAAGGCATTGGATTGGTTAGAGAGATTGCCCAATCATTCCATCCATATATGGGATGACTTGGCGGAGAAATTCATTTCCAAATTCTTCTCTCTAGGACATATGGTGACACTTCGGGATGAGATTCTTGCGTAGCAAGAACTCGATGAGCCATTGCATGAGATTTGGGAGAGATATCGTACCATGGCTAAATAGTGTCCGAAAAGTGATATGACCGAGGCCATGATCCAACAAACCTTCTATAGGGGGATCAACACAACAAATCAATGTGTGGTTAATCAGCTCGCCAGTGGGAACTTTATGAACACGCCTTATGCCTAAGCTTGTGAAATTCTTGATGAGATGGCGGATACCTCATCGACATGGCAAAGTTGAGCCAATGTTCCTCAAGGTGACCTAAATGTCATTCACCTACACAAAGAGCTACATGATCATGGGCAAGCTATTGCCGAGTTGACAACTGCAATGAACCAATTGGCCAAAGCTCAACTTCAACAAGTTCAAGGGCCAAAACAAGTGAATGCGATGGAAGGTGTGAATATGATGATAAAAAAGAAACTGTAACAAGGTCAACAAATGCAAAGCCGTCCTGAACAATTCATGCAAGATGATAGTGGGTATGACCAAGGGGATTAGTTCTATGAGCAAGAAGAAGAAGTTCAATATGTCAACAATTATCAAGGTCAAAGAAACAATGCTCATAGATAAAATCAACAACAATGGAGGTCACAAGAAAACCAAGGAAATTGGAACATCCAAAACCACCAAGGCAATTGGAGTGGTGGTAACAATAATCAAAGCAATTGGAATAATCAAGGTAACGAAGGCAATTGTGGAGGTAATCATCAAGGCAGTTGGGGTGGCAACAATCAAAGCAATTGGGGAGGTAATAACCAAGGAGGGTGGAACAACAACAACAACAACAACAACTGGGGGTCGGGTTTTCAAAGGTCCCCGATGTTCCAACAATCGAGCAATCCACTCCCTATCCTTCTCAAGGTCCGAGCTCTTCTAACAATGAGATGGGTAGAATTGAGAACATGTTTAAACAGATGAAGGAGAAGAATGTCGACTCTGATGCTCAATTAGCCTCTCACAACACCTCTATTCGCAATTTGGAGGTTCAATTAGGCCAAATCTCGCATGCTTTGAACACTCTTCCTAAGGGGGCACTAACTAGTGATACGGTGGTAAACCCGAAGGGTGGGAATAATACGGGACATGTTATGGCCATGACTACTAGAAGTGGAAAAGGTGGAGATGCAACCACCTCAAATCAAAGAAGAATTGTGGATGAAGATGTTGTGGTTCAAGAAGATGAAATCCTAAGCAATGTGGTTCAAGCTAATGAAGAAGTGAGAATTGATATTGATGAAAATGTGGAGGAGACACAAGAAGAAGTGAACCCGTCTAGGGAACACGTGATTGATATGCTGGAACCGGTAGTGCAAAAGGCTAAGGCACCAATTCCAAGGCCTCCTCCTCCATGCCCTCAAAGGCTTGCAAAGCAAAACAGTGAGAACCAATTCAAAAAGTTTATTGATATGATGAAGAGTTTGTCCATAAATGTGCCATTGTTTAAAGCCTTGGAACAAATGCCGGGATATGCAAAATTCATGAAGGACTTGGTAACCAAGAAGAGATCGATGAATTGTGAGACGATTAAGATGAAACATCAAGTGAGTGCAATTGTGCACTCAATGGCTCCTAAGTTGGAAGATCCGGGTGCTTTCACAATCCCTTGCACTATTGGGAGCGTCGATTTTGCCAAAGCTTTATGTGATCTCAGGGAAAGTATCAACTTGATGCCCTACTCGGTGTTCAAAACTTTGGGAATTGGGCAACTAAGACCCACATCCATGAGGTTGAAAATGGAGGATCGAATAATGAAGAGGCCTTTGGGTATTATTGATGATGTGTTGGTTTGAGTTGACAAGTTCATCCTCCCGGCGGACTTTGTAATTCTTGATTGTGAAGTGGACTATGAGGCGCCTATCATTTTGGGTAGACCTTTCCTTGCTACAAGAAAGGCTCTTGTTGATGTGGAAGCTGGTGAGCTCACTTTCTGGGTGGGTGACAAAAAGGTGGTCTTCCATGTGTTCAAATCTATGAGGCAACCGAATAGTAATGAAGTTTGTTTGTTCGTGGATGTGGTGACAGATGTGATTGTTGATGATGCTAGTGCCACAATGGATGTTGAGGACAAATTGGAAGCTGTGTTGCTCATTCTTGTTGATGATGAGGAGAATGATAGCTATGTGGAATGTGTGAATACATTGCAAGGAATGGGGTCGTACACTTATGAACCCCACAAGCTATCCTTGGATCTTGAGAGCCGGAAGACTCCTCCAAAAAAGCCCTCAATCGAGGAGCCTCCCACATTAGAGTTAAACCCATTGCCTCCACATCTCAGGTATGAATTCCTTGGCCCTTTATCAATTTTACCGGTTATTTTTTTCCTCTTGTTTGAATAACACGCAGGGAGAGTCCATATTGGAGGTGCTACAAAGGAGGAAAAGAGCAATCGGTTTGACATTGGCAGACATCCGAGACATAAGCCCTGCCTTTTGCATGCACAAGATTATTTTGGAGGAGGGTGCCAAACCCTCCGTTTAACATCAAAGGAGGCTAAATGAAGCAATGGAAGATGTGGTGAAGAAGGAGGTAATCAAGTGGTTGGATTCCGGGGTTGTCTACCCCATTTTCGATAGCTCGTGGACCTCTCCGGTGCAATGTGTCCCAAAGAAATGGGGCATGACTGTGGTATCAAATGACAAGAATGAATTGATCCCCACAAGAACCGTCACCGGGTGGCGAGTGTGCATGGACTATAGGAAGCTCAACAAAGTCACTCGGAAAGATCATTTCCCGCTTCCATTCCTTGATCAAATGCTTGATAGGTTGGCCAGACGTGCTTTTTATTACTTCCTTGATGGATACTCCAGCTACAATCAAATTCTAATTGCCCCCGAGGACCAAGAGAAGACCACTTTCACATGTCCTTATGGTACTATCTCGTTTTGAAGGATGCCATTTGGGTTGTGTAATGCACCGCCTAATTTTCAATGGTGCATCCATGAAGGGAGTAAGGAGCTTCTTGCATCATGCGGGTATCGCCGATTCATCAAGGACTTTTCCAAGGTGGTAAACCCATTGTGCAAACTTTTGGAGAAGGATGCCCAGTTCCATTTCAATGAAGATTGTATGAAGGCATTCGAATTACTTAAGTTCAAGTTGACTACTACTCCTATTATCACCACCCCGGATTGGAGCTTGCCTTTTGAACTCATTTGTGATGCTAGTGAAGTAGCGGTTGGAGCAATGTTGGGGAAAAGAATCAACAAAACCTTCCATCCGGTCTACTATGCTAGTAAGACCATGAATGATGCCCAAGTCAACTACACATTGACCGAAAAAGAGCTACTTGCTATTGTCTTTGCTATGGAGAAGTTACGACCGTATTTTATGGGTACAAAGGTGATTGTTCACACCGACCATGCGGCGCTTCGGTATTTGATGAGCAATAAAGATCCTAAGGCAAGGTTGATACGGTAGGTTCTTCTATTACAAGAGTTTGATCTAGAGATTCAAGACCACAGGGGTAGTGAAAATCAAGTGGTGGACCACTTGTCCCTATTGGAGGAGGAGGGGAGGCCACATGACGGCCTTGAGATTAGTGATTCCCTCCCCGACGAGCAATTGCTAGCCATTTCAATGACCGGGATGCCATGGTTTGCCGATTTAGCCAACTATCTTGTGAGCGGCATTGTACCGAATGAGTTTTCTTAAAACCGAAGGAAGAAGCTCTAACGGGATTGCCTTGACTATTATTGAGATGAGCCGTATCTATTCCGGATATGTACCAATGGTGTGATCCGGCGATGTGTGCGGGAAGCAGAAAAAATGGGAATTCTTGAGGCTTGCCACTCTTCACCGTATAGTGGTCACCACGGTGGGGCTAGAATGGCTACTAAAGTGTTAAGTTGTGAATTCTATTTGCCTACTCTCTACAAGGACGCTAGTGAGCTTGTAAAGCGTTGTGATGAATGCCAAAGGGCCGGTGGGATTTCTAAGAATAATGAGATGCCCCTCACTACCATCTTGGAAATTTATATCTTTGATATTTGGGGTATTGATTTCATGGGACCATTCGTGAGCTCTTGTGGAAACACTTATATTTTGGTTGCTTTGGACGTTGTGTAAAAATGGGTTGAAGCCGTGGCTTTACCCAACAAAGAAACTCGAAGTGTGGTAGCATTCTTGAAAAAGAACATCTTCACAAGGTGGTACTTCAAGGGCCATTATTAGTGTGGGGGTTCGCATTTTTGCAACCGGGCTTTTGATACCTTACTCACCAAGTATGGTGTCACTCACAAAGTCTCGACCCCCTACCATCCTCAAGCAAGCGGACAAGTGAAGTCTCCAACCAGGAGATCAAGAGTATTCTATCAAAGACTGTGAATGCCAACCGGACGGATTGGTCAAGAAAGCTTGATGATGCTCTTTGGGATTATAGGACGGCCTACAAGACACCGATTGTGATGTCTCCATATTGATTGGTGTTTGGGAAGGCGTGTTATCTTTCAGTAGAACTTGAGCATAAGGCCATATGGGCTTTGAAAGAGTAGAACCTTGAATGGGATGTCGCCGCAAACCTAAGATTGACACAATTGAATGAACTTGATGAATTCCGATATCATGCCTACACAAGTTCGTCCCTTTAAAAGGAGAAGATGAGTACCTCCATGACAAGCACATCCACAACAAGGAGTTTAAAGAGGATGATCTTGTGCTTTTGTTCAATTCCCGGTTACGGATGTTTCCGAGCAAGTTGAAGTCAAAATGGTGTGGACCCTTTGAAGTGGTGAATGTAACCCTTTTTGGTGCTCTAGATTTGAAAAATAAGAACAATGAGGTGTTTAGAGTCAATGGGAACTGGGTTAAACATTATCTTGGCAAGGTTGATGATGGCCACATTGTGGTGATTCTACATTTCAAATGATTGGTAATCTGCATTGTGTTGCGACGTTAAATCAGGTGCTTCTTGGGAGGCAACCCATGTGTTTCTTTCTTGTTTTTCTTCATTAGATTAGATAGGTTTGGTTTTGTGCTAACTAGTTTTGGAGTGTATGCAGGAATGAGTGTGCATTGCAGGGACTATGCAAGAAAATTTGGCTGTGTCACAAAGGTGTGGAGCGCACTGACACACTGCGCCCGCACAATTCTGTGTGCAGTCGACAACTGGAAGACCAAAAATGCATGCTCTCTGAAGATTGGCCATAAATTGTGCGGTTGCACTCACTTTTGTGCGGTCCGCAGAACTTGTTCAAAGGAACAGGTAATGAGTGCGGAACGCACTCAAAATTGTGCGGCCGCACTCAAGTAAATTTTGGGACCGACGGGTCAAAAGTATAAATAGGGCCTTTCTCATCTTTTTACACTTTACGCTCTTTGAACCTTGAGGCCTAGCAGACACAGTGCATATCTCAGTAGCTCTACGTCTTCTCTCATTTAACCAAGTTAGATTTTCACCTGCATCATTCACTACTGGAATGTTCAATCCATGTTAGATTTTTGTTCTTTCTTCTTAAATTGTGTTCTTGTTTTCTTTGATTAGTTTAGTTAATTTTAGGCCTAAAAATGTCAATGGTTTGTTGTTTTTGCTTAGAATCATGTGGTTAGCATCTTAATTGTTAATTGGGGCCTGAGTAAGTAGCTAATAATGTATAAATTCTCAAACTAGGTCTATTTGTGAACAAAATTGCATGAACCCTAAACCAGTGCTGCATAAATTCAAATTGTGCAGACGCAATCATTTTTGTTTGGTCCGCATTTGAGATTTGTAGCCGCATACACTTTTGTGCAGCCTGCAGCTTTGTGAGTTAGGCCATGTGTGTGCATGAATTGTGCGGCCGCACTCAAAATTGTGCGGTCCGTAGTGGACTTGTGCGGCCGCACACATTTTTGTGCGGTTCGCACTGATGAATGATCAGAGACTCCAGTATTCTGAACATGGGGTTGTGCGGACACACTCAAAATTGTGCGGTCCGCACTTTTGGTTGTGCGGCCGCACTCACTTTTGTGCGGTCCGCACTCGGCAGTCTTCGACCGCACACACTTTTATGCGGTCCGCACTACCCCTTCTGAGACTACTTTACTGCAACTTTCAATCATGCTTTTGTATACATTGCGAGCTTCAATTCTAACCGATTTCTATTACTTATGTGTTGCAGACAATGGTTCGCTCACGTGGTAGAGGAGATACCTAGAAAGGGAGGGCAGAACCCTCCCGAGGCCGGGGTCGAGGCAAAAGCAACCTACCTCTAGCATTTCAAAGAGTCATAAGCAAGAAAGTGGTTGCCAACAGAGTTCCTGAACCCGTTGAGACCAGTGAGTACCTCCCATCTAGGGAAGCTTCTGAGGGTAACTCCGTGCAAGCATAGCCGGAAGCTCAATCACAACATATCCCGGGTAGATTTCATTTGGTAGATGAATCTTCTTCCGTTGCCAGTTCGTCTGATGGTTCGGAAGATGGTAGAAAAGATTCTGAGCCCTCTTCCTCACATGCTCCACCCTCTTCCTCACATACTCCAGCTGTTCCAATCAATTTAGACGATGGTAGAGGGGGCGATACTACAGTGGGAGGTTTAGAGAGATCAAGGAGACCAAAGCTATGGGAAGACCGATTCACCAGTGCTATTGCCTTTGCCAAATTTAGAGAATAGTCGCCATAGAGGTCGCTCACTCTTGAGCGACAATTCCTGATGAAAGATCTAGACAAGCACAACTCCAATGTCCTTAGAAAATTTCGCGAGCAAAAAGGATGGAAATGGTTTACCCACAGCGTCCTAGATGCAAATGAGCACTTAGTCAAAGAATTGTATGCCAACATTACTCACATAAAAAAGGGTACCGAGGTGACAAAAGTGCAAAATTTGAAAATCCGTTTTGACTCCTGTGCACTAAACTCATCTGTGGGGTTTGAAAAAGTAGAGGCAGTTCAATACTTGAAAAAGCTAGCCATGGCTGATGCAGATCGTCCGTGGCTAGCAGAGATTCTGGCAATCCGAGGGTTAACACCTCCGTGGCTCATAGCAGGGGTTCCAATAGTCTGAGCCACCCTAAACTTTGAAGCAAAAGGGTGGAAGACATTCGTATGCAGCCGCAATGATCCATGCCTCAATGAGAACAACCTCCCACTTCCCCGTGCAGTTTTGGTGGCGTCCATTATGGCTGTGTATCCGTTTAATGTTGGTGCCATCATGTCCACCAACATCACTTTAGCTGTCTAGAAAGGTGAAAGTTCCTATCTGTACCCGAACATCCTCACAGAACACTTCAAGGATCAAAGGGTGGAGCCAAGGAACAATGATACTGAAGTAAAGGCCAAGAAGCCTTTCTCATGGTACTACCTTTAGGGAGCTGATCAGTGCCAGCGGTAGTGGTTACTGATTCGACTGCTGAGCCTCCAGCATCTGCATTGCCTTCCACAGCTTCCGGCCTTTCCACTAGGACTGGGGACATGCCACCATCTTCCTCTGACGGACCACCTGCTTCTGCTAGACTATCAGTACCATTATCAGTGCCAGCTTCATCTACTTATCCTCAGACTGCGCTACAAGTCTCCCAGACATTGGCGAGTCTCAACAACTAGATGCAGGCAGTTACTACAAAGTTGACTGACATATACAGTGTTGTTGCAAAACAATTCTCCGCCCCAGCAGCTCCAGCAGAGCCACAGGTACCTCCGTTAGTGGAGGAAACATTGAAGAAGATTTTGGACAACCAGAAGACTATCATGGCCAGTGGTGGCACACGGGAAAGCCATTGAAGATTTGGGCAAATAGGTAAAGATGATGCAAGAAGTCTCATGCATCGAAGAGGTCAGTGGACAAATTGAGAAAAGTTATTACAAATATTACATCTATCGGAGATTTACCACTGGACTTACTTATGGAGGGAGCACCTTTAGCCGCAGCAGCACAGGCAGCACCAGCAGTACCCGAGGCAGCAACCGGCCAGTCTGAGGAGCCAGTTGCGACTGCCCACACCGCTGAGGAGATTATCCAGATGCTCAGCAACCCTGTTGTCCCTTAGCCAGGTAATGATGAGATACAGCTAGAGGAGCCCGAGGGTGCAGCAAATCCCATGCAGACTAAGACCACATAGGGAGTTCTCTTAACTGTCTACCCTTCCCTGTTATTATTTTTGTTAAGCATTGGGGACAATGCTTATTTTCACTTGGGGGGTGGTCTATTTTGATTGATTGACTTTTGGATTTGGCCTGTAATAACTCTTATACTATTTTTCTTTTATCTTTATTTTTCCTTTGGTATGTATATATTCGTCCCTTCAGAATTATATATTCATTCCCCTTATGTATATATTCATTTCCATTTGGTTTGTATATCATTTATCTTGCTTTCTATAGATTATTTCATAGCGTCTTTAGTTTGTCTTTCCTTAGTAGTATAACTTATTATCTACCTTAGTAGCTTCTTTTACGTTTGAGTGAAAAATAAGCCTTTGGTTTTCTTAATGCCACAGTTCTTTCCAAAGGTAGATTTTGTGTGAACCGGGTGGCTCGTCCCTACGATGGATGGCATGACAACCTTCTTAAGGGATTGAGTCCGCATTCTTTTATATTTTGTCAAATATAGTAGTAATGAATAAAAGGGGTCTCAAGCTTGTTTCACTTGGTACCAAAATATTTACTACGACCTTATGGTTAAAAACAAAGTTGTTGGCAGAAAATAGCTCTTGTTGTGGCGTTTTGACTCTTGTGTTGACTTAAATAGTCATCGAGTGGTTCAGTCGAGCCATTTGTGTTTCTCAATCTAACTAGGGATGTTGTGGGCCCTCGACTCTGTTCTCTTTAGCAATCCAACAGCATGAGAGGTAAGGTATTGAATTGCAAGTCCAAGTACCCGTGCTTATAGTCTAGAACTTGCCCTGAATGTTTGTCTAGGCGAAATTCTAAATGTATCTTGACTTAAGAAATGAATGTAGGCCCTCCTTGATCCGATTTGAAATTTGAAATCTTCCATTGCCTTCCAATGTAATATCCCTAGTCAACCCATTTAAGCCTAAGCCCTTTTTCTTTCAATAACCACGTTACAAGCCTTTATCCGTTTTGTAATGACCCTCTCTTAGCACCCGATCTTTCCTTAGAATTCTTGAGAGTTTGGGGGAGAGACGAGGAGTTTGAAAGTGATATAAAGGTACAAAGAAGAGAAAGAAATGAAGAAAAGGGAAGGCAAAGAAAAGAAAGAAAGAACAAAAAGAAAAATGCCAAAAAGAAAGTGAATAAAGTGAAGAGTTGAAGGGAATTCAAAAGAAAACAAGGATGGAAGGCATGAAGTAAATAGAAAAGGAGAAAAATGAATTTCATGATCAAGAAAGAGTGACGTTATGTCTCTCTAGTTCCACCGAGTAAAAAGAAATTGACTCAAAGAGTCGACAAAGTATTAGCCAAAAAGAGAAAATGGAGTGCTTTAGGAAAGATGAACCCATTCTATTCCATCAATTCCTACCTTGATCCAAAAAGCCTTCATTACATCCCGAAAAATCCCTACATGATTTTAAGTTAAGTGAGCTTGCATTAGTGGTGATTTACATAATGGGCAAGCATATGGTACTTAGAGCCAGACTTGTGACATTCTTTTGAGAGAGATGAACGAACTTTTCACAATCCTTGCTTCGAGTGTTGCATTCTATAGTGAGATTTGCTAACGAAGAGTAAAGAAGGAGGAGTTTGGAATCCAGAATGACCTATGTGAGAGAGCTTCGTTGATGAATGAAGTCAACTCTTGATGCTCTAGTGTCACGTTAGAACTATTGTACTCGAACAGACAAATCTTTGCATTGTTGATGATTCATATGTGTTGTGGGTAATTGTTGGTCCCAATTGATGTGTGATTGATTCACCTTAGGCGAGCTGAAATATCCCATTTTCTAGTAGAGGTGGGAATTGCCTTAATTGCTTGAGGATAAGCAAAAGCTTATGTTTGGGGGAGTTGAAAAGTAGGGATTTTGACCGCTTATTAGCTCTCTTTTACTTGCGTTTTAGCTCAAAAATGCTCTAAGGTATTCCCGAGAACTAATGAAATGAGCGTTTGTACATGAATATTGGAAACGAGCCAAAGAAGTCAAAAGTGAACAAGAACCAAAACAAGGCAAAAAGGCCTACAGTGCGGACCGCACAATTATTGTGCGGCCGGAGACAAGGGATTCAGAGTTGGGTTTTTAAGAAGGCTGAAGGCATGCAGACCGAACCATAATTGTGCGGTCACAGAAGGACAAGTGCGTCCGCACTCAAAATTGTGCGGTCCACAGAAGACAAGAATCAGAGAGAAGGGATTCTAGAATCAAGAAGAAATGAGGACCGCACCATTTTTGTATGGCCGCATAATCAAGAGCGCGGCCGCACTCAAAATTGTTCGGTTCGTAGAAGTCCCGTAAAAGGCAGAGCTCAAGTTCAAGGAGTGCGGACCGCACTATAATTGTGCAGCCGTAGAAGCAAGAGTGCGGACGCACTCAGAAATGTGTAGTCCGCACAACCTCCACAGGGGCATTTTCGTCATATATTTTTATCTTAGTATAAACAGAACTTTTTGTCATTTTTAGGTTATGTTTTGTTTTTGGGAGAGCACCGAGCCATTTTCTTTGCTGTTTTGAGTAATTCTATACTAGATTAGTTTCTAAACATTAGATTTTCTTTCCATAATCGATTATTATGCATTCTATCTTAATTTCTTCTTTAATTTCTTTATTTTTCATGAGTATCTAAATTTCTAGCTAGGGTTGTGGCCCAACCCTAGTGTGGGTACTTAATGGGTGTTTGATTTAAGGCTTGTTTGTGATTGGGTTAGTGATATTTAGCCTAGTTCTTGCTTGAATCCATGAATTAATGGATGCAAACATTGATTCGTGCCTTTTGACTTAGTCTCTACTTGAGAAAGAGAGACTAAGTCTAGGAAAACTTGGCTAACAAGAAACTGGGGTGAACTCAAGAAATTGATAGCCCCAATTAAAGGGTCAAATATAGAGATAGTAAGACCCGACTTGAGCATATATCACTTGTTTTGTGACCCATTTGGTCTTGAGAAAGCCAAATTGGCCAAAATCACTCAAACTACCGAGAGTTATAGAGTGGGTAATTGCGTGTGATTGCTATACTACAACCCCGACTAATCAAACTTGACCTTGAGTTTACGACCCATTAGGTAAACACCTAGGTGGAAGTCACGACCCTAGATCCTTTATCATTTGAAAAACAACCAAAACCAAAAGTATTGTCTCCTAGTTTTATTATTGCAATCAATAGTTTAAAGTAGAAATAGAAACAACAAACAAGAATGTGGAAGTGCAATTTGAGGCACATCATACAATTACACTAAATATATACCTAATCCCAATTCTAACCCCCTTTGGATTCGACCCCGACTTGCGTTGGGTTTTTATTATTGCATCGACCGACTCACTACCTATAATTATGGTGTGAGTTTTGGCGAGATCACCTCCCCGCAGGCAATGGGCTAGTAGAGTCCTCCAACAAGTCGATACTGAACATCTTGAAGAAAAAGCTTGAAGACGCCAAGGGCATGTGGCAAAAAATATTACCAGAAGCACTGTGGGCTTATCAAAGAACTCCGAAAACGAGCACATGAGAGACACCCTACTCTTTGGTCTATGGGACCGATGGAATAATACCAATTGAGGTTGGAGAACCCAGCATAAGGTACTCCCATGAGAAGGTACGAGCAACGATGAAAGCAGAAGGCAGGAGCTTGACGAAGTCGAAGAGCGAAGAGATATGGCCTATATAAGAATGATCGCCCAGAAACAACAAGCATAACGCTGTTATAACAAGAAAGCAAAGGTCTGGCCGCTCAAAGTCGGGGACTATGTGCTTAAAGCTAAAACACAAGCGAGAAAGCACCCACGGGAAGGCAAACTAAGAACATATTGGGACGGTCCGTATAATATCACAACAAAGGAAAATAAAGGATCATTCGAACTAGAAAAAATGGAAGGAAAGTTACTACCAAACAACTGGAATTTTAGACACCTCAAATACTTCAGCTTTTAAAAGATAAAACATCCCCCAAGTCGTACTCTTTTTTCCCTCACTTGAGTTTTGTCCCAGTTGAGTTTTCTCAAGAAGGTTTTTAACGAGGCGATGAAGGGAACACTTTATGTCAAAGTACGTGAGGACGACGCCGTGACTACTAATTCATTGCTCGACCTCTCAAGTACTCTCCAGGTCAACAAATGAAGGGACTAGATAGACGGGGACTAGGACTGGAACGCCAGCAAATGCCCAAAAAACTTGTAAATTTCTCCAAGTATGTAACCAAAGCAACGAGGCCAAGGCAATAAACTTTACGGTTATCAGCACATCTTTCTAAAATTCAGGTTATGTTCGACCTTGTTCGAACTAACACCTACTGGCCCTCGGCCATAACTAAATATAGGTTATGTTTGACCTTGTTTGAATTAACATCTACTGACCCCCGACCATAATTAAATGTAGGTTATGTTCGACCTTGCTCGAATTAACATATACTGGCCCTCGACCATAATTAAATATAGGTTATGTTCGACCTTGTTCGAGTTAACACCTATTTGCCCCCGACCATAATTAAATGTAGGTTATGTTCGACCTTGCTCGAATTAACACCTACTGGCCCTCAACCATAATTAAATATAGGTTATGTTCGACCTTGTTTGAACTAACACCTACTGGCCCTCTGTCATAATTAAATGCAAGTTATGTTCGACCCCGTTCGAATTAACATCTATTAGCCCTCGGCCACATCTAAACTCAGGCTATACCCGACCTAGTTCGAACTAGCATATAGTGACCCTCGGCCGCAGTCTTGACAAAAAACCATGTTCGACCTCGCTCGAACAAACGCCTATCAACCTTTGGCCGCAACTCGCCATGAAGTGATCACGACCAACAAAAGTCCAAGTCAACCAAGCGACAAAATTAAAAAAAAAATACAAACACAAAAACAAACCGCAGTAAGAGAAGCATATGCCAAAAATGAAGTTGGTATTTCATACTTGAAACATTTTTTTACAAAGGCTCATGAAGATGCTACCAACTACACAACAAAAGTTAACAAAAAAGAGAAGTAAAGAAAACTACCGGTCACCACCATTAGGGCCTTCCGCACCTCCACCGTCCTGACTACTGATGTCCTCGCCACCTTGATCACCGCCGCTTACACCCCCATGCCGTCGGGATAAGCAGTATCATACCAAGAATCCTCTTCAAGACAGTCTATGACTTCATCATCTCCCTCTTCATCGCCCTCAGGAGTAGCGGAATCATACCCCGCAGGCAACTCGAGCTTCACGGGCTTTAACACGGACATCCTTGAGAGCCGCCTCAGAAACGGATCCCACCTTGTACAAATCTCGATATGCATCCAATTGAGATTCAACGTTAATCCATTCCTCATACGATGCCCAAGGAACGTTGGGAAATTTCGAAGTATGGGAAGAAAAGGGTTGTGCAAGCAGTTGAGCCTTCTCAGCTTCCAATACGACCACTTGACCACGAAGAGAGGTGTTATCTCTCTCCAGCTCTCCGACCCTTGCCTCTAGTCGCTCATCTATAGCTTTCATCGCAAACCGATCATTCACCCGCTCAGCCCGAAGGATGTTGTTCGATAGCTCAAGCACCTCCAATCTCCTCTGAGCATCCACACGGAGAGATTCCGCCTTCTCGAGCTTTGTTTCTCAGCAACTTCACCCATAAGGCCCTATAACTGAAGACGACAATCTTTCAATTGCCTATGCAGCTCAACTACTTGCGTTTGAAGATCGCTACACTGGGCCTCATGCCCTTCCTAATTTCAAACTCCTCCTCCTTACTTTGCGACGTCCCCTCAAGGACGCTGCACTTTTTGATGGAAATTACCAATTCATCATCCTTCTCCTTTAACTCGTGTCGAAGGGCCTGCATGTCTCCCCCCTCATTAAGTCATCGACCAAGTTCCCGATGCTTGCGTCGGTACTCAAAGTATTTGTTTTGCAATCTCATAAAAATTTCCCTACGCCTCTCCTCCCTTCGAGCACTCTCAATCTCCAATATCATCGTCTGCGACTAGAAAAAGAAAATAAATGAGTCAGAAACAAAAGCAAGGATTAAGAAAAAGAAAAAAAAAAGAGAAAACAGAACGCCAGAAACTCACTCTAAGGGCGAGACCAGCAAAACTCCTTGATAGAGTATCGTCGTCCAAATCTTTCAAGGTCTTACCCTCCATCTCGGAACAAAGGGGGTCGAGGCTGGGGACCATGTCATCCGTGTCCTTTAACAGGTCGCGATCCATAGGGATCACGATGGTCCTCGTTGACTCCTCCAACCTTACCTCAAGTTGGGTGAAACCTTCCTCCATCATTTGCAGATCGCCAACATTAATATCCGAGCCGGTCTCGTAGCCTTCCTCAGCAACACCTTTTCCCCTTTCAACAGTAGGAAAAGAAGTATCATCAATCGATCATGTGGGGTGTCAAATCATCCTCGCCGGTGGCTTCTCCTATTCTTCATCTATGAGACGGTATAATGAGGCGGTCGAAGGAGGAACAGACCGAGATGTACCAACAGAAGGAGCCGAGGCACAAGTAACGGTAGCAATAATCAAAGGAGGAATCGGGGCACGAGTCAAAGATGACACCGTCAAGGATGGAGTGGAAGCAGAGTCCTTTGGGTTTTTCCTCTCTGAACACGGGGTTGGGGGCTCTCAATCTCATCGAATACCTGGCTGAAGATAATGAAAATAAAGAAAAGAGCAAGAATCAGCCAAAGAGAACCTAAAAGGAAAAAAACCAAGAAGCTGATAACAAAGATGTCTTACCAGCCGGGGGAGGATGGGGGCCAAACCTTTTGACAAAGCCCGGCCACTCGCGTATCCCCACGATGTGAGGAAGAAGTCGTCCTACCCAGTTAGAAATATCGTTGACTAAGGGAGGAGGCAAATGATGACGTCCACTATACAACTCAATAAAAGATATGATACGGTGGTATGAAATAATAATTACCCAACTATGAGTCGGGGTCAAATCCACTGGGAGTTATGAGGGGCGTTAGGAGTATATATTTGAAGCAAGCAAATGGGTTATCAAAGATTGCACTTCCACAACAAAGTTTGTTTTCTACTTCGATTGTTACTCTAATGAATGCAAGCTAAAGAAAATAGATTAGAGATAAATATTTTTGAGGTTTTTCCAAATAGGTTAAGTCCTAGGGCTGTGACCATAGCCTAGGTGTTTGCCTAGTGGGATAAAGTCGTTATTGTTTTTTTTGTTGATTGGGGTGTATTATAGCTCTCAACTCTCCATTGCCCACTCAATACCTCCGGTCAGAGAGTGATTTTGCCCAATTTGGCTTTCTCAAGTCCAAATAGGTATCAACCAAAGCAGTTGATAAGAGCTCAAGTCGGGTTCTTACTATCTCTAGTTTGAACTCTTTAATTAGGTTAATCAATCTCTCAATTAACCCAAATCCTTGTTAGCTAAGTTATCCTAGACTAGGTCCCTCTTTCTCAAGTAGAGACTAAGTCAAATAGGCATGAATCAATGTTCGCAACCATTAATTCTAAAATTGAAGCATGAAATAAGCTAAATAATCAACATCCAATCATAAACAAGCACGAATTAAATACCCATAAGGTTTACGCACTAGGGTTGGGTCACAACCTTAGTAAAAATCCAGCTACTCATAATGGAAATTGAAGAAAATAAAGATGAAAGCTAATTAAACTCATAATGGAAGATCAAAATGATGAAATCTAATGTTAAAATACTCAAATAAGCTAAAACTTCCTAACATAGCAAAGAGAAATGGCTACAACAACTTTTTATGTTCAAACTTGACCTAATTTTGTGAAACTCGTCTATTTATATAGGTCCAAAAATTACGGACAAAAATGCCCCTCGGGAGGTTCTCCTGCAGCACAAATCCACGCGTGGTCTGCAAATTTCTTCAATTGGCAGGAAGGTGAGTTTTGCGGCTGCACATTTCTGGACTGCACCCGCGAGGCAATCTTCTGCAATCGCAAAACTCTTGTGCAGTCCGCACTTCAAAAAAGGCTCCAGGACTTGGTCTTTTTGCATGCTCTCTGATCTTTGACTCTTAAGCCTAGTTTTGCGGCCGCACAATTCATGTGTGTCCGCACATTACTGAAAATCCTATTGGATTTTGCTTCTTGGTCTGCGACCGCAGATGGAATTTGGCGGTTCGCAATTTCTTTTGCGGCCACAGAATTTCTTCTGCGGACTGCACATTTTTGCCTCTGCGCCTTTTATTTCCTTGTGCTTCGGAACACTCCTTTTTGAGTCGGATTTTATCTTGAGAGACCAAACTTCTAATATTCCTGCAATTTATACAATTTCATTAGTTTCGGGAAGAAAACTCGATACTTTCGGACTAAAACAAAAGTTAAAATGTGCTACCAAACAGTCAAAATCCCCATTTATCAGCAAACGCATAGCTGCACAAAAAGACGAAGGGTTAGAACCACAGCCAAGCACGGCGGGAAATTAAACACTTACTAACGAGAAAGTTGTGTACTTACCAGTACAATTCCAAACCTCAGGAAAATTCTCGAGATTGGCCACCACGTCTTCAGGTCTGACAAAGAAGAAGTTGAGCCAGAATTGGCGGTTAGCCTTATCATCCATCTTCACCACCAAGCATTTGCGCTCGATGGTGGAGATTGAACAACGTCCCTCTGTAAAATATGGAGCAAATAGGTGCGTCAAATGTCGGAGTGAGTGCTCGACCCCGGCCAATTCCGCAAACTTGGTAAGGATTATCAAGATTTTGTAGACGTACGGTGCAAGTTGAGCCGGGCAAACATCGTAATAGCGACAGAACTCCTCCGCCAGCGAAAGAATGGGAAAAGTGTAACCAACGTGGAATGGGTAGGCGTAGAAGGCGCAGTACACAGGGTGATGAACCTGCAACGCATCCCACCTGGCAGGAATCGACTCGATATGGTTAGAGAGACCGTATTTCTCCTTAAACTCCCTCAAATCAGCCTCCGTCATTGCTGATTTAAAAGTTTCGGGGTCAGCTTCAAGCAGTTTTGAGAAGTCAGACCGGATATCGGGGTTAGGGGGAACTATCTCATCCACCGTTGGGAAACTCCCATCCTCGGTGGACAAAAAAGCATCCTCTGCATGAGGGGGGATACACCATCGCTAACGGGATTGCGTCGCTCCTCTCGCTAGACTCAGAAGGTACATTAGACATATTTTCGACGGAATTGAGGAAGGTGATAACAACAGAGGATAAAAAACAATAAGGATCACTGGGGCGAAGGGGAAAGATGTGCAATAACAGTAGAAAAAGAAGAAGATTTAACGTTTCAATACAGGAAGTCTGTAAAATTCGGAATTGCATTCTCACATCCCTATTTATAGAAGCTTGGGCGTCAAAATCAAAAGATTGCCTCATCATTGCATGGCATCAGAATTGAATCCCCAAGAACAATCAGGAGTACCACGCGAAACAAAGTGACGCATAGGAAATACGCATCATGATAACGTGAGGTCGTGACGTCATATGAATTCATGGACAGCACAACCCCAAAAATTGTAGATCACGAGGGCCACGTTGCTAGTTCGCCCCAATCCTCGTGACTCGCTCAGCTCGTGCTAATGTTCGGACATCAATGAACACAATCTGCTCATCAAGCCCGCCCGTGGCCGGCTCCAATAAGCGGAAGGACTAATTGTATGGGTCAAAATCCGCTCTAGAATATTTGAAATAACATAATACTAAGGAAAGGGTTTTCGAGCAGTCGTTGGTCGAGGCCGATCAGGAACACTAAAGCTCACAGCCAAAGAGTCAACATGAGTCGAGGTCAAGGTTCCACTCATGGTCGAGCTCGAGCACCGTCAATGAAGTTGAAACGACTAGTTTTTAAAATAGTGTATTAAAGGGAATATTCCATGGATATTCTCTGTACATGTACTATTGGGGTTTACGAGGAATATGACTCATATAAATAGGAAAAAGAGCGAGAATAGAGGCACGTGATATTCCATTGTAAGAATAACACTTTGAAAAAGATTCATTCTTTACTCAATACAAGACTTCACTTTTCACTAAGATTCTCGTCAGATCCGAGGAATCCTCAACCGTTTGAGGATCTATTATTCAATCATTATCATGTGGAAGGTCCTTTTGTTCCACCTTTTGCTTATTAAATTATTCCTCTTAATTATATGAGCACCATTATATTGTCATTTACTGAAAATCATATACACACTGCTACTGTTCTTGACAGAAAAAGGCATTTATTACATAGAATCATTGTTGCCCTCGTAAATGCTATTCAACCACCTTTTCTGATTTACAAGATCAGAGAATATTATTCTTAACTAAGATTAACCAATATTTAACTAAAATTAATTATTTGAACCAATATTTACGTTTTTGGGTCAAACAATAGTCTCGCACAGATAATCACATTCTTGATGAACTCATAGTATCTGGGTGGTAAGTGAAATGTGAGCAACTGGGTGTTTGTTTAAGTGAATGGCTAACAATCATTTTTTCTAATTTACACTATTTGGCTAAGTACATCTGCTTGAGTGCTTGATGTGACTGTTTATGGCAGTCAAATATAGTCAAAGTACTCTAACTTAATCTCCATTTGTCTGTTGTTTAACATTTTTGTTCAAAGATAACCTTACATAATCTTGAACACTGAAGAGTTAACAATTAGCCTCTCATTAAGTATAAAGAAGGCAAGAAAAAGCAGACTGACAAAATAACAACACAAGTTCCACGAAAGAAACTGGGCAGATTCTTTCGAATGGGGATGTCAAGGGCGTTACAACTTAAAAGGGAACCTGGAACCAAAATGTGGTTCTTTTAGACTCAAATGACCGAAATTTGTGGAAAAAAAGTTAGTGACCAAAACGTGGGACACCCCTACCATCGTGGGCCACCAGTGCAGCCTGAACGTGGTCGACATGGCAGAGGTGTGCCACGTGGTGGGGGGGGGGGGGTTGTGCCATGAGGTAGGGGTGTCCCACGAGGTCGTGAGGATCGGCGAGGAGGTGGGGGTCGGCAAGGAGGTGGTCCCCATCAAGGGGGAATTGAGGCACCTATTGAGGATGTTGGAGTTGATCAGCCGGGTGGCCACCCTGATCCTAGTGATATCCCATCATTTAGCCTGGGGCTTACTCTAGGGACATCGCAGGTGACCCCGTCAGCTCTATTCTTGATTGCGGGCACGACCTTTACCTCACATGACTGGGATGCATTGTTAGCTGACCCTCCAGAGGCATCGACGATTGGTGAAGGCCGTCCGGTACGAGATGTGGATAGTGGGCGCCGACTTAGTTATGGCTCACCACCGAGGGATGCTGAGGATCTTCCACAGGATTTGGTTAGTTGTATTACTATTACTTTATTTTTGTGTTTATCTCATTGATTAGTCATAAATATCTAAAGCATATATTTTTGAAGCCATCATCCTCGCCCATCGCGAAGGCCACTAGGTGCGACACTCACATGCTTGCGACCATGGTAAGACATTTTAATTATTTTTATTCAATCAACCGCTACATTAATATTATATATTTCATATGCTAAAATATATCATTATTCTGTAGGATACTGCTGCACCGACGGTCCCTTCTACCAAGCCCGACAACCTTAGTGACGATCATGCTGCAGCTCATCCTCTGATAAAGAAGCGCCGTGATGAGGATGATCCTGATAGTGTTACCGATCGGGATGGGATGCGCCTAAGGCCAACAGCTGCTTTAAAGTATAAAGGATGTGGGACACATTGATTTTATTTTTGTATTTTATGTACATATGCCAATCAGTAAATAATGAAAACTATTTTTATTGTTTACATTATATGTGCATTATGTTTTTATATCTCCGGTTCTTCATTATTTTAATACTACAGCACAAACACAAACATAGCAACTTAACATATTTTAAATTCAGTACAATTAATGAAAATATAAGACATGGAAAACATAAAGATAAGATACTACACTCAACACATATATGTCATTGTTTAGTCACTACCGCTAGTATTCTCTGCTCCAACCACTTAAATTTCTCCTCCAGCCTATTTTTTTTCTTCTTGTGCCCTCTTTTAGTTTCTCCTGCAATACCACAATTTCTCCTTTCATTTCAAACTCACGGCGTCGGTATTCACAGTTCATATTCCAAATATACTGCAAAGATTATTTGTAGCATTCCTGCTCAATGGGTTCATCATACCATTCCTCAAAATTGCAATAATTTCCGTCATTGCCTCCAAACCTATTTACACACATCCAGTATCTGTTCCCAACATTACCATCGGACCAATATGAGTTCATCATACAGCATTTGCCACAATAGCACATTGGTTGGTCATTGCGTCCAGACATTTGTTAATGCAAAAAAAAAAACATGCTTTTATGGAAAGTTTTGCTCTTTGTTTTGGTGAAGCGCAGATAATAACTAAAATGCGCTAGTTATTAATAGGCAAGGCAATACACATAACTTAGTATTTAACCGTGCTATGCTTCGCATGTTAAAGATTCTTTCGGGTACAATACAACTTTTCTAGGCGAGCAACTTTTGCAGAACAACAGCTTTATCAGGTTGACAAGACAATACACATAACGTGGTATGTAACCGTGCTATGCTTCACGTGCTAATGATTCGTTACAGTACAATACAACTTTTCAAGAACGGCAGCTTTATCAGATTGACAAGACAATACATATAACGTGGTATGTAACTGCGCTATGCTTCTCGTGCTAATGATTATTTCGGGTATAAGAAAGCTTCTTAAACTGAACCAAGTCATATGTATTTCAAAGACCTTTTAAATAAACATTACAACATCCATTAAAAAAATGCCACTAACATTTAACAAGTGGTTCAAAAAGAGGCAAAAGGGTGAAGGTAGTTCAACAGGTCCCCACGGATCACGTCTTAACACTATCGATCCCTACCTTGAAAAAAATATGCTAGGTTGCTACAATGATTTGAGTGATGACAAGTGGTATGGTGTTCTCCGTACCTTGGAAAATCAGCCTATCAATATACACACTGATCTCAAAGTCGCAGGGCACATTATTGAGGGCGAAGGGCATTCTACAAAGCCTGAAGGTATCCAAATTTGGGGCGAAAAACTACAATGAGTTCCCCTTTACTCAAAATGGTGTAATTACGAAGTGCTATGTCGCTGGCATGGGCTTGTTGTCCCATAAGCACTGTCTACAGCCTTCCAAATAAACACACACAAAGATGAACCAGAAGTGATTAGGCATCTGATGAAGGAGATTCTAGAGATGGAAAAGGCACTTGTTGTTCATCATGCAATGGATGATCTTAACTTATTGAGAGGAACGGAGGATCAGTACTGGGATTTATTAGAAAATGATAAAATTGCATAGAGATAATGATTATCCTGTTTTCCCAACAGTTGTCGAGTGGGAGGGACTACCTAAGTTTCTACCACAAACGTTGGGCGTAGGTGTCCCATATTGTTGTAGAAATCAAGCAATTGGTCTTCTTGATGATAGCGATGAAATGTGTGTCAACTGGGCCCTAGATTACGATGCCCTCGGTTTTGAAGGGTAAATACACGATGTTGACGAAGAAGTTGAAGACAATGACAATGAATTATTGCCAGACAACGTCGATAATGGCGAATGACAATTGTTTTATTTTTTGGTTTAAATGGGTTTATGTTAGATTGTTGTACTGATGTATTAATGTTAAATATCAAAAAGATATAACAGCAATGAAACATAATTTTCTTTCATACATTCTGCAAGATAAAAAAGTACATACACTTATTACAAACACATTACGGAAACAAAACATTACGTATATCCTTGATAGTTGGGCACATTAGATGAACTTCTACCAGGAGCTGGATTCACTGCCACCCAAACCAGCTGAAGAACATTTATGACAGTCGAGTCCCTTTTGCGAGTGTCGCGCCCCTTTTTCTCGCGAAAGAGGGTTTCAACACGCGACAACTCTTTTAAGGAAGGTGTTAAAATAGAGAGTTGCCACCTAATGATTTTTAAGGTGCGTTGGGGCCTCTATTTGCAAATAACTCTGGTTTAACTAGTTTGCATCACCAAAGATCAGGTAAGGGCTCAAATTACCTCGTAGAGAAGGTTTTAGGCACTCTTCGAGGTCCACAACTGTGGGTCCGGGCCGAACTCGAATTATATGAATTTGTCAGATAAACAAAGACAGAGGGAAACACGAAGTTTGGGCAGTTTTATTATCAAAATACTTAGAATAAATACAAACACTTGATTTAAAGACAAGATGGGGGGTCCTAAGTTTTTTAGCCTAAAGGATCACCCCGTGCAACATAAATAATACCTCGTAACTCCCTCGAGATGGGGTGTTACTTGTATTATTTAGCGGGCACAGACTATCATCCTGCTACCTGATTACTATCTTTATGTTTGTTACCTAGAGAACACTAATTGGTTCTAAATCGTGCCTCATGCGTGCACTACACGTCCCATGCCTATGGCCCAGGAGGCTTTGGACCTCTATTTTGGGTGGTTCTAGACTTTAGCTAGGTTGCTCAAAAATGATAAATCTAAGCGACATTTAAAACATGTAGGACTACACATAAGGGCAACAATCAAGACCCAGAATCTCAGATGCGTCAAGTTCCCAAGGGTTTCAAGAACCCAGGGAAGTGCTCACACCCAAGAAAGGTCGAAAAGTAGGAAATCCGGTGCCCTTGGCTTTCAGCCGGCCAAGAACCAAACAGAACAAAATAACAAGTGAACACAGAGTAAAAGCCCTAATATATTCAGTGAAAATTAGCGATTGAAGTCTTGTCTAGAAGGGAATGGGGAAGGGGTTTATATAATTGTAAAAATTAAACAGTAACGGAGTGATTTAAGCAATAAAAAAGGATGATGAATATACAAATAGGTCTGAAAAATCAGTTTAGAAGACTATAAACCCTAGTTTTTAGGGAAAGTAAATATCAACAGAATATACACAAAACAGTAGCATAGGACGAATATAGAAAAAAATAATACTCAAAATCAGAGATTTGAACCAATTTTGATTTGATTTTGAAAAGATCTGTAAACCCTAGTTTTAGGGAAAGTAAATATCAAGAGAATATAAACAAAAATCGGACTCACAGTAGCATAGGATGAATATAGACAGAATGCCACTCAAAAATCACGGATTTGAACCATTTTTGGTTCGATTTCGGAGAGATCTGCTTGCCATGTTTAGGCAAGCACCATATGAGAATAGCCAGTATCAGAAAGGGGGTCATATATGGTAAGAAACAGCCATTGAATCCCATATTTGGTGGGATTAGGAGAAGATTTATGGGGCAGCGGCTAGGGTTTCTGAAGGAGGGAGAAGGAGATGAGAGAATATTATTGCGGCGGATGGGTGATATGGGGTTAAGGTTAGGCGTTTGGTTTAATTAAAGGGAGGGAAATAACGAGGGCCGTTGATCTTGAGAGATCAACGGTCAGGATTAAAAAGTGAGTGGGGTGGGTCGTGTGAAGCGGGTACCGACCGGATTTTGAATTAGGGGTTGTTTGGGTTGGGCTGGGGTTATTGGGCTAGAGTATTGGGGGTTTTTGGCCATTTGTTTGGTCCGAAATTGTTTAGAAATCGGGACTAGTTTTTAAATACCCAATATTTGTTAGAAAATAATTTATAAATGTAACTAATAAATAACAAAATATTATTTGTGCAGTAAAATGATTGAAAATAATAACTTAACATATAGAAAATATAAAAAGTTCTTTTGGCACAAATAATGTAATTATATATGAAAATAGGCTATTATTGGAAAAATGTGCGATTAGCCTAAAATGCAAATGTAATTATGAAAAAAAATTAAAATAATTTAAAAACATACATGTTGGTGTAAATAATATGTTCAGATGATTAAATCATCAAAAAATAATTTGAAGAATAATTATTGGATATTTATATATAAAAATATAAAAAGAAATTGATTTAGGGCTTCTAAAAATCATGAAAAATTATGGATAATGCTTGCATAGGAAAATAAAATAAATGATGATGCAAATATATATATATATATATATATATATATATATATATATATATATATATATATATATATATATATATATATATATATATATATATATATATATACATTTNGTATAGGTTTATAAGCTAAGTGATGATGCAAAATATACTGTTTTGAATATATATATATATATATATATATATATATATATATACATTTTAAAAATATAAGGAAAAATTGTGTATCATCAACTGCCCCTATTTACCCGGAAATGATGAAAGAGTTGTCGGGTAAAGAAATGATGACCGATTTTGACCGAATGGGGTGATTTGAGAAATGGAGGCCGAACTTTGGTTTCTGAGTTTCCTACATATTCCTAGTTTTACGGGAATCAGGCCGTGTATAGTTCTGGATCCAGCGGTGAACTAAGCCGATGGAGTTGTTATAGGAATAGACAAGCTCTTCTAGATAGGACGATATCAGATGAGTTTACATGGAATTGTGAATGGATGTATCTCGGAACAATTATGGATGAGCATTTGAACAGTTATTAAGTAAAAGTGGGTAATGAATGGTGGTTGGCTGTGTTTGAGGTAGTTTTAGGATGTGAGCATCAAATGGAAACCGAAGCGAAGATTGCTCCCGTTAAAAGAACGGTTACCTCCTGGGTTACCTGCAAAACTTAAACGCAACGTATGCAAGTATATTTGGATTATTGCGAGAATTTAAACATGATGCAAATTCCCTTTGGACCATGAAAATTGTCTTTGGATGACGAGGATGATGTCCTTAGACCATGATGTCCCGGGTCATGAATCGCGTGATAAGAGATTCGCAGGCCATGTAATGATGCTCTCGGGCCATGAGGATGGTGCCTCTGAACTATGACGCCTTTGAGTAATGATGTTCAATATTGAGAGATCCTCAGGCCATGACATGGTGTCTTCAGGCTATGAGGATGATGCCTTCGGACTATGACGCCTTTGAACAAGATGGTGATGTTTCGGTCCATGAGATGCAAAGACAGGATGCTGGGTCATATGAGAAGCGAAACTAGAAAGAGCTTATCTTGCATATGATTGGGGCAGAGCTTAGCCTCGGAAAAGCAAAAAATAGTGCTAGATCTCAAGTAGCATAACATTTGGTATTATGCAAGGAAAGGCAGAGCTTAGCCTTATGCGGTTGAGGAGGCAGGGCTTAGCTCATGCAAAATAGGAGACAGTTCTTAGTCTCATGCAATTAGTAGACAGTGCTTAGTCTCATGCAAGGAAAGGCAATGCTTAGCCTTATGCAGTTGAGGAGGCAGTGCTTAGCCTCATGCAAAATAGGAGACATGGCTTAGTTTCATGCAAGAAAAGGAGACAAGGCTTAGTCTCATGCAATGGAAGGCAATGCTTAGCCTTATGCAGTTGAGGAGGCAATGCTTAACCTCATGCAAAATAGGAGACACTGCTTAGTCTCATGCAAGAAAAGGAGACAGGGCTTAGTCTCATGCAATGGAAGGCAATGTTTAGGCTTATGCAGTTGTGGAGGCAGAGCTTAGCTTCATGCAAAGAAAAGACAATGAGTGATATCAGAGTATTTCTTATCTGGAGACATGTTTGCATTTTGGCAACTTGCCGTTATGATTTTTGATGTGTGTACGTATTTGGGAATATTCCTTGTTCCTGCATCCAAAGAAAAATTGTGAGTTTTGCGGGGAAGGTTGGTTCGTGCCTTCGCTTGTCTGCTTTGCTTCGCTTTGCCCCATATCGAGATCCTACTCAAGTTATCCTAGATAGCATCTGGCTGTTTATAAAATAAAGGTTTTTGAGAAAAATATGTGTGCAGTTGATGAATGTTGTTATTTTAAACATAGTAGCATGCTATATCAAGTAAATTAGATGAACCAATGACTGTGACACTTAGAGACATTGCGACTTCTTTGGATTAGAATTTTGAGGGTCCTCCTCAAAATTCTGCCCCAGTTTAATAAGCTATTCTCTGACCGTTCTGCATATGATGAAATTGGCTGGACTTGCTCCAAAATTTTGAGGGTCCTCCTCAAAATTCTGCCCCAATTTCTGACCATGGGGAAAATGAAGATTTTATTGAGTTGTTACCGAACCCACTGAGCTGCCTACATATCCCCTCTTAAACGAAGATCAGGTCAAGCGTAGTTTAGTTACATCAAATGAAGAAGTGTAAACAATCTAAACATAGTATCTCTTGACTGCGTCTGAGTAGATGGGCTTTGGCCGAATCTCTCCGTCCATTTCTGCAAGTAAGAGTGCTCCTCCTGTTAGTACTCTGTGGACCATGTAGGGCCCTTGTCAATTGGGTGAAAATTTCCCTTTGGCTTCATCTTGATGTGGGAATATCCGCTTGAACACGAACTTCCCCGGTGTGAACTGTAGGTCTGACCCTTTTGTTGAAAGCTCTGGACATTTTGTTCTGATAAAGTTAACCATGGAATACCACATTCATTCTTTTCCCGTCAATAAGAGCTAATTGTTCATAGTAACTTGGTATCCATTTTGCATCATTGAATTCAGCCTTTTGTATAATTATTAAAGAAAGAATTTCGACCTTGGCGGGAGACGGGTTCAGTACCGTAGACCAGCAAGTAGGGGGTTGCTCCGGTTGATGTACAGACTGTGGTACACTACCCTAACAAGGCAAATGGTAATTTCTCGTGCCATTGCTTGTGATTAAGCTTGTGAGCCACTATGGATGTGCTCAAACCAGTCATATCATCATAAGACCATGCCAAAATATCTTCATACTCTTTCAGGAAATGGGTGTACTCTTCTTTCTCTGATGGTGACAGGTGAATGCTTATGCGAGTTTCTTTGACTGTTTCGGAATCTACCAAATTGACTATCTCGGTTTTGTATATATTGGACTTAGGCCTTTTATCAAAATTTTCCACTTCTCTGACAATATCTTCAAGTATTATATCGTCTTCCAAATCCTCTGAATCACTATCCTTATGTTGCATTGTCGCATTGCATGTCACAGTCATAGGTTCATCAGGATAAGTAATAATAACACCAAGAACTCGACGGGACGGGACGATGCGGCTGTCCAGTTCTTGAGAACAACTCCTTCTCCCACGGTCTGAATAGTAAGGTCTTCCTCCTCCTCCTCCTCAACTATTGCAATACAATCCATTTCTTCATCATCTAGAAATAGGTTCCTTAGGCCAGCTAAAGCTTCATTTTCTTCAGATCCCCATATCACGTCAGCCTGATGGAAGGATTGGCTCAAATGTGGTACCGGCTGCTCAAGAGGGTAATAAGGACCACGCCATGGCGGCAACCAATCATTATACTCCTGCCAGGTGTACTGATATCCAAGTCTAAAGGTTGTACCATGATGCTTTAGCTGTATTAGTTTAGTGATACCCTGGAGATTCTTACCGAGACCCTTGCCAGGTTCATACCCTGTCCATGCCAATATGTTTTCTATCTTGCTGCTCGACCATTTATCTTTCTCAACTGCATTGACGTGCTTGATGTGATGGTACATTTCTCTACCCAACTTCCTTCTATTCTCGACGACCGGAACAGTCTGAATGGTATAAATGGGATTACTCTCATCCCCGTGGATGATTACTTCTTAATGATTCCATTCAAATTTTACGGCCTGGTGTAGAGTGGAGGCTACGGCCCCAGTAGCATGTATCCACAGTCGTCCCAACAGAAGATTTTATATGGCGGATAAGTCCAATACTTGAAATTCAACATCAAACCAAGTCAGGACCATCTGCAAATAGAGGTTGGTCTCCCCAATTGTGGCCCTTTGGGACCTACCGAATGCTTTCACGTTCATAGTCCCTGCTCGTATCTCATGTAAACCTTTACCCAACCTCTTCAACTTGGTCAATGGACATATGTTGAGGCTTTAACCCCCATCTATCAAGACCCTGGCAATGAATTTGTCTTCGCAGTGCACTGTGATATGCAGTGCCCTATTGTGACTTAATCATTCCGGTAGCAATTCATATTCATGGAAAGCGATCTTATGGCTTTCCAATACTTGCCCTACTATATTGGCCATCTCTCCACTGGTAATGTTGTTGGGTATAAGCTTCGTTCAGCACTTTCATCAACGTATTCCTATGCGCCTCAAAATTCTGTAGTAGCGATAGAGTGGATATCTGAGCAGGGGTTTTGTTCAGATGATCAACCACAGAATATTCTCTTGCTTGCACCTTTTTCCAAAGATCATCTGGGCCAGTTTCAATGATAGGGGGCTTGGAAGTAGCTTCTATACTTGTTCCTCCCAAATGCTCGGGCGTGTAACCCTACAAGTTCTGGTCATGCCTTGTGTTGCACCTATTTCCTCCATTTTCCCCTTTCCTTTCCTTCTCGCCTCTGCAGCATAGTCCCATGGTATAGCATTGGACTTAAAGGATGGTGTAGGTGCTATCGTCACGGTGAAGGGTGTGGTCACTTTCACCTCAAACAGAGTTGGCGTGGCTGAGTGCGTTGTTACTTCAACCTTAAACGGAGTCGGTATGATACTTCAACCTCAATCAGTGACTGAATCTGCACCACAATAGGTGTGAGAGTGAGTGGAGATATTTTAGGTTCATCCCCTTCACGAATGAGCCCAATTGACCCTTCCGGATCCCATTCTTCGTTGGTTTATATCACATTTACCCCTTCACCACTGTGATCCGGTAGAGGATTATTGCGGATATTAGGTGTAGCCTCTTTTGCTTGTATAACCTTGGTGTCAATCAACGTCTAGATCTTATCCTTCAAAGTGCGACATTCATCAATAGACCCTTCATGCCCGAGTGGTAGGCACATGTCTTGTTTGGATTGACCCATTGGGGGGAATTTTCCATGGCAACGACGGGAATGGGAGTGACATAACCGGCAGCCTTCAGTCTCTTATACAATTGGTCGATGGGTTCAGCAATATGGGTGTATTGTCTGTGCGGTCTACGGTCGAAATTTGGTCTAGGTTTTTGGTAGTTTTGGCGGGCTAGTAGTGAGTGGTAGTATGCTACCTGGGTGTTATAAGTATGGTAAGTGGCGGTGGGTTGTTGGTATATGGGAGGTGAAGGCTGATATGTGGGTGGGGGTGTTTGGTATGTGAGAGGAAACTTTGTACCTTGGGCGACCATCACTACCCCAACTTCCTTCTTTTTAGAAATACCGCCCCACTGCAAGGCTTCGTTTGTAGCCTGGAGCACTTCAAAATTTGTCACCATTCCGCTCTTAATCACCTCTTCTATTCTTTCTCCTAACTTGATGATGTCAGAAAATTTATGGTTCTCAATAACCATCAGTCTCTCATAATACTGCGGATCTTGAGCTTGGACAAAGAACTTATTCATTTGTTCTTCTTCCAGTGCTGGCCTAACTTTCGTAGCTTCTGATCTCCAGCGAGTAGCATACTCACGGAAAGTTTCCATCGGCTTCTTTTTAAGATTCTGGATATAGAAGACGTCTAGCGCATTTTCTGTGTAGAACCTGAACCGATCCATTAAATCTGATGCCATACTCACCCAGTTAACCCAGTTCTTCTGGTTTTGACTGATGCACCAGGATAGGGCGTCTCCAGTGAGGCTCCTCATGAATAACTTCACGTAGAGTCTTTCATCGTTACCAACCCCTACGAGCTTATCACAATACGTCCTCAAATGCACCTTTAGATCAATTGTCCCGTCGAACATTTCGAACTTAGGAGGTTTCTAACCCTCTGGAAGTTCTACGTCCGGCTAAATACACAAATCCTTATAGTTCAAACCTTCGACGCTTTTACCGCCTTCAATACCTTGGACTCGACTAGTACGTTTCTTGAGCTCCTCTGCTATGTTCTTGATGAGCAGGTCATTCTCGGCAGACTCCGTTCTGTATAGGGTCTGTTGTGGAGCATGGGATAAGGTTTCACGTATATGGGGTTGCTTTGATGGACTCCAGGAATTTGGGCATAGTGGTGGTCGTTGGTTGAGTTTTGGGGATCAGGGGTAGGTTATGGTGCGTTTTGAACAGTGTGGTAGGTGGTGGTTTGTGGATACTGGGTTGGATGGTGATGATGTTGTGGAGGGGTTGGCACTGGTAGAGGATTAGGATTTTAAGGAGGTGTGGCGTACTGATGAGGTGCGGGAGGATTTTGTTGGTTTTGTGTGTTCTGGGGAGGTGCTGGGTTTTGGGCGTTTGTTGGTTGACGTCGGGGACGTTCAGGGTAAGGGAACGATTTTCTAAGTTCCGGACCTGCTTAAGTTCCCCTTGTAGCTTCAGTATTTTCTCCACAATGATCTTTTGATTCCACATGTGCTGTGCCTCGAACTTGAATGGAATGGTGTTCCCTTGGAAGTCCGCTTTGTACTGAACCATGTTAGAAACTCGGGGTATAACCTGTTTTCTCCCAGCTTGCCTCATAACCCTTATAGGAGCATAAGGGTAGATCCCCCTCAATACGATTAGCACTAGATGAAGAGCATCTCTCGACCTGATGATGAATTGACTGCTAAGGAACCACTCGAACATCCAATGTACCTTGTCATCAGTCAAATTGTTAAAGAAATGTACCCAGCTCACAGCGTTTTTCGGTTGCGCTCTGTTTAGGATAAAAGTCATTATCTTCGGATTGTGGTAGGATATGTGGTTATTCCATATTCGTCGCGGAAGTTCTTGACGATATTCTTTTCTCTGAAGGTGTTCTAACAACCATACTTGCAGCAATAGATTGCAACCCTCGAAATGCCTATACCCCTTTTAGCAACGATTTAAAGCCCGGTACATCTTAGCCAAAATCATAGGGACAATATTATAAGTTTGCCCCTCAATCCCTTCCATTAGAGTCCTAGCGACCATAGCTAGGCGAGTGTGGATCCTTTCTGCCTGCATTGGAAATACCAACATCCCTAAAAAATGAACAATGAATACGAAAACACGCCAGTGTGTCCAACCCAGAGAAGTGATGGCAAGCTCGTCATGGTAAAGGCGATATGATTTGTTGTGCCCATACTCATAAAGGAACTCGAATGGTATGTAACATTTCTTCAGACAAACTAACCCATCATTTTTCTTGAAACCCATCATTTTCAGGAAACCTCAAGAAGTGCAGTTTTCCGGTACTAACAAACCAGGGCTATCCTATGGGAGTCCAGCAAAGCCTCCTATTTCTTCTAAAAAGGGAATCATTTCTATGTCACCAAAATGGAAGACGACTCTCTTCTCATCCCAGAACATGGTGGCGGCCTCAATTAATGCATTGTTTGGCTGAATGTCTAACAAATAGGGTAAATTCCTGAGGACTCTTTTCACATAGTTTTTGTCACTTGGTGAGAGATTTTTCCACCAATACAGCAGCAAAGGTGGGATACGTTGAACCATGCCGAACCTGGGGACTTTGTGCCTCATTTCTGCAAAACAAATAAAGTTAGCCCTTTCCCCCACCGGATTTGGCTATTTACACATTAATGATCAAAATATTGGCATGTTTTATCCAAATAATGCACAGATCATGATTGTGTCCATTGGGATCCCGGAAATGTCGGCGGACTTTGGACAAGGCTTGCCTTAGCGGATTATCATGCGGACAGCGTTCTAACCCATACTAGGTTTGGACATGATGCATGCACAGTTAATATTAGAGTGGGGGTTTCTAGAAGAGTCTAAACCGGTACCCTCAAGCGGACAACTTGAGAGGGAAAGGTACGGAACCGTCGACTGCGCCACTGATCGACTAGTTTTACCACAAATAAGCCGTTCCAAATTTAAAGGGTGATTTAGGAAGAGCGCGGACACTCATCAAGTGCCGCTATGATATTAATTACGCACGAGTGAAATATAATGTGGAGCATGCTTTATGAAAAGACAAAACAACACGTTGTCAAATATTTTGCATGATGAAAACAGTAAATGCAGTATTAAATGAAACGTAAAGACATAAAAAGAAAGGAAAACAAGAAGAACTTAGTTCGCACAATGTAGAAGTTGTAATAAAGTAAGCGATGGAGTAAGGGTAGGGAGAGACATGATGTAGCAATTCTTAAAAAAGACTTGGAGCAAGCAAACATGACTAGAAATAAAGGAAAACGCATGTTATAACTAAGTTGAGCAGAGCTTTGCATAATAATACGACTTCAAATAAAAGGGAGAACGGGGGAAAGGGTGTGCATGCAACAATAAAAGGGAAACGGGAGCGGGATATTCATGTAACAACAAAAACAATAAAAACACACATTTGTCAGAGAAGACTAATTCATACAAATCAAATTTGCTATGGTAAGAGCCTAAAAATATCCCAGTAGAGTCACCATGTTGTCGCGCCCCTTTTTCTCGCGAAAGAGGGTTTCGACACGTGACAACTCTTTTAAGGAAAGTGTTAAAAGAGAGAGTCGCCACCAAACAATTTTTAATGTGTGTTAGGGCACCTATTTGCAAATAACTCTGGTTTAACTAGTTTGCATCACCAAAGATCGGGTAAGGGCTCAAATTACTTCGAAGAGAAGGTGTTAGGCACTCTTCGAGGTCCACAACCGTGGGTCCCGACCGAACTCGAATTATATTAATTAGTCACATAAACAAAGATAGAGGGAAAAAAGAAGTTTGGGCAGTTTTATTATCAAAAAGCTTAGAATAAATACAAACACTTGATTTAAAGACAAGATGGGGGGGCGGAGGGTCCTAAGTTTTTTAGCATAAGGATCACCCCGTGCAACATAAATAATACTTCGTAACTCCCTCGAGATGGGGTGTTACTCGTATTTATTCAGCGGTCATAGACTATCATCTCCTGCTACCCAATTACTATATTTAAGTTTGTTACCTAAAGCACACTATTTGGTTCTAAATCGTGCCTTATGCGTGCACTACCCGTCCCATGCCTATGGCCCAGGAAGCTTTGGACCTCTATTTTGGGTGGTTCTAGACTTTACCTAGGTTGCTTAAAAAAAATAAATCTAAGCGACATCCAAAACATGTAGGACTACACATAAGGGCAACAAATGGCTCTAGTTAGCCTCCACATGTAAACAACAAACGTATGCTAACAAGTAATGAGGCAGTAGACAATTTCAGAATAGAGTCTTTAGATCCTATAGTCATGGCTTCTATGTGATTCTGAACTTTGAAATGTATAGGCAGTGTTGCTTCTTAGGTTAACGACTATGCATATCGCAAGTATTGCAAATCCTATAGGCATGCTTTCTAATTCTGTTCGCAAAATAAGGCAGTGAAGCAGTTTGATAGTTCAAATTACCAGCGTTTGTTTTCATCACCATACTTTCTAGGCGAGAAACAAAGTTCTATAGAAAAGATATCCAAGAATTGGAAATTGACACTGTTTTTTATCCTTTCATTCCTATAGGCATGCTTTCTAGGCGAACAATAACAATAATAGCAGCTAATTTGATTATATTCTTATAGGCATGATATCTATGTGAATATTGTAAAGAGCAGGTATTTATGACTCCATGTAATCCAATAGGCATGATATCTAACATGAAGCAATTTGAACGAATAATTACTGTGTTGTAGTATAGCAGGCAGATAATATGTCACGACCCCAGTTCACCCTCCATGAACGTGTCGTGATGGCACCTAGTTCCTACAATTAGGTAAGCCTAACAATGTGGAAATAACAACCTAACTTGCGAAATGGTTAAATAAAGCTAGACATATTAAAATAATAACTGCATATGAGGCTGCTCGGCCTATACAACTCAAAAGAAATGCGGAAGTCTACAACTCAATCCCAAAACCGGGAAACTCACGGGAACCACAGGCTAATAGAAATACTGTAAATGCTCAAATCCCCAAAATGTCTACATCAAAAGTATGATAGAATCTAAACACTACAGATAGAATAAGGAAGGAGACTCTTCGGTCTGCGGACGCTGCAGATATACCTCGAAGTCTCCGTAGCTCTCCTCGCCTCAAGGGCAGTGCACCTGAGTGGAGGTACCTGGATCTGCACATGAAAAACATGCGCAGGAAGGGCATGAGTACAGCACAGCGGTACTCAGTAAGTGCCAAGCCTAACCTCAGTTGGGTAGTGACGAGGAAAGGTCAGGGCCCTACTGAGGTAAAACACAATATATAATAGGTTAAGGGAAACAGTATAGATAATGTCTACAGCAAGAATCTAAACAGGATATATAAGGGAAACAATAATAGGAAGCAGAAACAAAACAATATAAGGAATACTGCTCACAACAGGAAGTAATAGCCGGGGATCTCTTGGTATCCCGAGGATCTATTGGTATCCTCATCATATACACTAGGGATCTCTTGGTATCCCGAGGATCTCTTGGTATCCTCATCATTTACACGAGGGATCTCTTGGTATCCCGAAGATCTCTTGGTATCCTCAAATCTTACATTTACATGTGCCGGGGATCTCTTGGTATCCCGAGGATCTCTTGGTATCCTCAAATCTTACATTTACATGTGCCGGGGATCTCTTGGTATTCCGGACCTCAATCCAGAACATAACAAGTACAGGGGGATCTACCGGGATGCTGTCCCGTAGTCCCAATTTAAAACACACAATAACAGCCCAACATATTAGGATAAATGCTAAACTCAGAACAAGTAATAGAAATCCTAGCCTAACATGCTCCACGGAGTACAACAAGACAGTTTAAGCACTTAAGCAAGTAACTCAACTAAACATGCTTCTCTAAACTATCATAGGACAAACTTACAATTCAAAATAAATAGGTAAGCAAGAAAAACTCAATTTAAATACTTCAAGTAAAAGTGGATTTCCAACAATTAGCTCAAGTATGCGCTCGTCACCTCACATACGAGGCTTTCAAATATCAAATATCATGTCCTAAGGGGAAGAGGTCCCCCACACAAGGTTAGACAAGCCACTTACCTCGAACCGGCTAAAAATCAACTAGAAATCACGCCCTTGCCACGAGTATCCGACTCCAAATGGCCCAAATCCAATAGTCTTCTCTTCAAAACCCTCTGAAAATCTCCCTTCCCCGAGCTCAATTTGATTTATCTAACTTATGAAATCTAACCCTCGAAATTTCTATATCTGCACAGGCATTTCCGCTTCTGCAGACAAGGAACCGCTTCTGCGGTCCCACTTATGCGGAAAACGAGCCGCTTCTGCAGTTTTCATTAAAAATACAGGGTTCCGCTTCTGCGGTCTTAAACCGCACCTGCGGTTGCCGCTTCTGCGAAATACTTACCGCTTCTGCGGTTTCTCACAAAACACTCAGGGCCGCATCTGCGATAGAAGCCTCGCAGGTGCGTAACCGCATCTGCGGTAGATCCTCCGCACCTGCGGAAAAAACTGAGGGAGCCCCAAATTTGCTCCTCCGATTGAGTGGCTGCTTCTGCGGCTTCTGCGGTTCCGCTTCTGCGGTTCCCAAGCCGCAGAAGTGAAAATACCAGAAGAGAAAAACCAGCTGCTGCAACGCTTCAAAAATTTCTCCGTTAACCACCCGAAATCGTCCCGAGGCCCCCGGGACCCAAACCAAAAGCACCAATAACACCTAATACCTCATTCAAACTTGTACCAATCCTTAAACCACCTAAAACAATGCCGGAAACTCGAATTAAACACGGATTTGAGCCTAAGAACTTCAATTTTCATGAAAACACGCTTTCGATAAAAAACCTAACATAAACACGTCCGAATGACCTGAAATTTTACGCACACATCCCAAATGACATGACGGAGCTACTGCTCCTTCCGGAATTCCAATCCGACCCTCGGATCAAAAACTCACTATCGGCCCAAAAACTTCAAAAACTTAAACTTCGGCATTTCAAGCCTAAATGAGCTACGGACTTCCAAATTACATTCCGAACACGCTCCCAACCCCGAAATCACCTAACAAAGCTAACAGAACCATCAGATTTCCATTCGGAGGTCGCCTTCACACTGTTCTGACTGTGGACCACTTTTCAACACTTGAGCTCTCATTTAGGGACTAAGTGTCCCAAAACTCTCTGAAACTCAACACCGAACGTCCCGACAAACCAAAATAGCAGAAATGAACTTAGGGGAAGCAGTTAATAGGGGATTGGGGCGCTAATTCTTAAGACGACCGGCCGGGTTGCCACATCCTCCTACACTTAAACATTCGTTTGTCCTCGAACGAGCATAGAGAACATACCTGAAGTAGTGAAAAGATGAGGGTAGTTGCTGCGCATATCCTGCTCCGTCTCCCAGGTCGCTTCCTCGGCCGGCTGACCCCACCACTAAACCTTCACTGAAGCTATGTTCTTTGACCTCAACTTCATGATCTGTCTGTCCAATATAGCCACTGGCTCCTCAACATAGGATAGATCGTTGTCCAACTGGACTGAACTGAAATCCAACACGTGCGACGGATCACCGTGATACCTTCGGAGCATCGAAACATGAAATACCGGATGAACTCCGGCCAAACTAGGAGGTAAGGCAAGCTCATAGGCAACCTCCCCAACTCGCCCCAAGATCTCAAAAGGGCCAATAAACCTCGGACTCAACTTCCCTTTCTTCCCAAATCTCATGACGCCTTTCATAGGCGAAAACCCGAAGCAGAACCCTCTCACCAATCATATATGAAACATCACGAACCTTCCTGTCCGCGTAACTCTTTTGTTTGGACTGGGCTGTACGGAGTCTATCCTGAATCATCTTAACTTTCTCCAATGCATCCTGAACTAACTTTGTGCCCAATAGCCTGGCCTCACCCGGCTCAAACCAACCCACCGTAGATTTACACCTCCTACCATATAAGGCCTCATACGGCGCCATCTGAATGCTGGACTGATAACTGTTGTTATAAGCAAACTCTGCCAATGGCAAAAAATCATCCCAAGACCCTCCAAACTCAACCACACACGCACGAAGCATATCGTCAAGAATCTGAATAGTGCGCTCGGACTGTCCGTCCATCTAGGGGTGAAATGCTGTTCTCAACTCCACCCGAGTGCCTAACTCCTACTGCACGGCTCTCCAGAACCGCGATGCAAACTGAGTACCTCTGTCCGAAATAATAAAGACTGGAATGCCATGTAGACGGACAATCTCCCAGATATAAATCTCCGCCAACCGCTCTGATGAATAAGTGGTGCACACAGGAATAAAATGAGCGGACTTGGTCAGCCGATCCACAATAACCCAAATGGAATCAAACTTCTTCAAGGTCCGTGGGAGTCCAAATACAAAGTCCATGGTGATGCGCTCCCATTTCCACTCCGGAATCTCTATCTGCTGAAGCAGCCCACCCAGGCGCTGGTGCTCGTACTTCACCTGCTGGCAGTTGAGGCATCTAGACATATAACCAACTATGTCTTTCATCATCCGCCTCCACCAATAGTGCTGCCTCAAATCTTGATACATCTTCGCGGCGCCCGAATGGATGGAATACGGCGAACTATGGGCCTCTGCTAGAATCATCTCTCGAAGCCCGTCAACATTGGGCACACAAATCCAGCCCTGCATCCTCAATACCCCGTCATCTCCAATGGTCACATCCCTGGCATCTCCACGCTGAACCGTGTCCTTAAGGACAAGTAAATGAGGGTCCTCATACTGCTTCTCCCTGATACGATCAAATAAGGAAGACCGGGAAACCACACAAGCTAGAACCCGACTGGGCTCTGAAAGATCCAATCTCACAAACTGGCTGACTAAGGCCTGAACATCCATCGCCATAGGCCTCTCTAAAGCTGGTAAATATGCCAAACTCCCCAAACTCTTCGCCCGACGACTCAAGGCATCCGCCACCACATTGGCCTTGCCCGGGTGATACAGGATAGTGATGTCATAATCCTTTAGCAACTCTAACCACCTCCTCTGACGCATATTAAGATCCTTTTGCTTGAGTAAGTGCTGCAAACTCCGATGGTCAATGTAGATCTCACAAGGCACACCATTCAAATAATGACGCCAGATCTTCAAGGCATGAACAATGGCAGCTAACTCAAGGTCATGGACAGGGTAATTCTTCTCATGTATCTTCAACTGTCTGGACGCGTAGGTAATCACCCTACCGTCCTGCATCAACACCGCCCCAAGGCCAACTCTCGAGGCGTCACAATAGATAGTATAAGACCCCGAACCGGTAGGCAACATCAAGATTGGGGCTGTAGTCAAAGCTGTCTTGAGCTTTTGAAAGCTCGCCTCACACTCCTCTGTCCACTGAAATGGGGCACCCTTCTGAGTCAATCTAGTCATAGGGGCCGCAATCGATGAAAATCCCTCCACGAAGCGACGGTAGTAGCTCGCCAAACCAAGGAAACTGCGAATCTCTGTAGCTGAGGACGGCCTGGGCCAACTCTGTACGACCTCTATCTTCCTCGGGTCCACCCGAATACCCTCACTCGAAATCACGTGGCCTAAGAATGCCACAGAACTCAGCCAAAACTCACATTTTAAGAACTTTGCATATAACTTCTTCTCCCTCAAGGTCTGAAGCACGGTCCTCAGGTGCTGCTCATGATCTTCCTGACTCCGGGAATACACTAGAATATCATCAATAAAAACAATAACGAACGAGTCAAGATATGGCCTGAATACACTGTGCATCAAATGCATGAAAGCTGCTGGGGCATTGGTCAGCCCAAATGACATAACAAGGAACACGTAATGACCATACCGAGTCCTGAAGACAGTCTTCGGGATATCTGGGTCCCGAATCTTCAACTGATGGTAACCTTAGCGCAAATCAATCTTAGAAAACACCCGTGCGCCCTGAAGCTGGTCAAACAGATCATCAATACGAGGCAAAGGATAACGGTTCTTCACTGTAACCTTGTTCAGCTGACGATAATCAATACACATACGCATAGAACGATCCTTCTTCTTTACGAACAAAACAGGAGCACCCCACGGTGAAACACTGGGTCGAATAAAACCCTTACCAAGTAATTCCTGTAACTGATCCTTCAACTCAGGATGAGCCATACGATACGGAGGAATGGAAATGGGCTGAGTGCCCGGCAACAGATCAATGCCAAAATCAATGTTTCTATCAGGCGGCATGCCCGGAAGATCAGCTGGAAATACATCAGGATAATCCCGTACCACTGGAACTGAATCAACAGAAGGGGTGTTAACACTGATATCTCTCACATAAGCTAAATACGCGGCACACCCCTTCTCAACCATACGCTGAGCTTTAAGGAAAGAGATAACTCTAGTGGGAGTGTGATCTAAGGTACCACTCCACTCAATACGCGGAATACCTGGCATAGCCAGCGTCACGGTCTTGCGATGACAAACAAGAATAGAAAAATGGGGCGACAACCAGTCCATGCCCAAAATAATGTCAAAATCAACCATACCGAGTAGAAATAAATCCGCTCTGGTCTCAAAACCACGAATAATAACCAAACATGACCGATACACGCGGTCTACAACAAGGGAATCCCCCACAGGAGTAGAAACATAAACAGGGGCACTCAAAGAATCCCGAGGAACACCCAAATGCAGAGCAAAGTAAGAAGACACATAAGAATAAGTAGAGCCCGGATCGAATAGAACCGAGGCCTCTCTGTGACAAACTAGTATAATACCTGTAATGACAGAGTCGGAGGCAACAGCCTCAGTACGAGCAGGAATAGCATAATATCTAGCCCGGCCCCTATCTCGAGGGCGACCTCTATCTCCCCGACCTCCGCCCCTAGCCGGCTGAGCAGGTGGGGTAGCAGCTGGAGCTGTGACCATGGCCTGAGAACTCTACTGTGTGCGCTGTGGCTGAGAAGTCTGTAGGGGCGCACTTCTCCCAAGTCTAGGGCAATCCCTCACCACGTGGCGGGTATCCCCACACTCAAAACAAGCTCTAGGAGGGCGCGGTGGCTGTGACTGGCTCGGTCCAGACTTGCTGGACTGACCTCTGAATGCGCCCCGCGCAGGAGGCGCGCTAGAAACTGGGGGTGCATAGTAAGGCTCCTGAGGTACTGGAAGTGCTGAATGGATAGGGCGACCCGCATAACCTCTACTATAATGACCTGCTGATGGGGTACAGGCACCAGAGTAGTGACCTGACTCTCGAGACCTCTTGGCCTCCCTCTCCCCTCGCTCCCTGGCGAGCATACCCTCAATCCTCCTAGCAATGCTCACTACCTGCTGATAAGGAATGTCCATCTCCAACTCTCGAGCCATGCTAGATCTGATGGGTGGAATAAGACCCTCTATGAACCTGCGAACTCTCTCCCGAACTGTAGCAACCAAGGCCGGTGCATGCCTGGCCAATCTGGTATAACGGATGGCATACTCCAAAACGGTCATAGCACCCTGGCGCAAATGCTCAAACTCTGCGCGCCATACGTCTCTGAGACTCTGGGGAACAAGCTCTCTCATAAACATATCCGAGAACTAGGTCCAAGTCAGTGAAGCAGCCTCGACTGGACTATCTATCTCATAAGTGCGCCAACAATCATAGGCGGCTCCCCGAAGCTGAAAAGCAGTGAAAAAAACCCCGCTGGACTCCACTATGCCCATAGTGCAAAGAATACGGTGACACTCCTCTAGAAATCCCAAGGCATCATCTGATGCTAATCCACTGAACACTTGGGGATCACACTTCTTGAACCTCTTAAGTCTCCGCTGCTCGTCCTCTGAAGCATCTGACCCATCCTCGGGCTGAACGTGCGCTGCAGGCCATGCGGGAATAATCTCGGGAGCCTGCTCAACTTGCACTCGCTGCTCAGGAGTGCGGACGGCGGGAGTCTGTACTGCTCCCTCGGCCTAGGATGTGGCTGCAGCAAGGGGAAGCAACCCTGCCTGAGCCAAGGTGGTGTACATGCTCATGAACTGAGCCAAAGTCTCCCGGAGCGCTGGAATAGTAATGGCAGTAGTAGGTGTGCCAGGTGCCTGGGCTCCGGCTGGATCTGCTGGTGGTATCTCGGCGGAAGCTCGCGCAGGTGCTCTGGCGGCACCACGTGCGCGTCCTCGACCTCTCCCCCGGCCCCGGCCTCTGACGGCTGTAGTAGGGGGCGCGGGTGCCTGATCATCTCGAGTAGCACGTGTCCTCACCATCTGTGAGAGAATAGAAGTCAGAAGTTTAGAATTGATGTCCAAAAATATCGCACGACAAGGAATTCAATGAAATGAAGATTTTTCCTAAACAGTTATATAGCCTCTCGTAGATAAGTACAGACGTCCCCGTATCGATCAGCGAGACTCTAATAAACCGGCCTGTGTTCCGTGACTCCTATGAACCTAGAGCTTTGATACCAACTTGTCACGACCCGAGTTCACCCTCCATGAACATGTCGTGATGGCACCTAGTTCCTACAACAAGGTAACCCTAACAATGCGGAAATAACAACCTAACTTGCGAAATGGTTAAATAAAGCTAGACATATGAAAATAATAACTGCATATGAGGCCGCTCGGCCTATACAACTCAAAAGAAATGCGGAATTATACAACTCATTCCCAAAACCCGGAAACTCACGGGAACCACAGGCTAATTGAAATACTGTAAATGCTCTAATCTCCAGAATGTCTACATCAAAACTATGATAGAATCTAAACACTACAAATAGAATAAAGAAGGAGACTCTTCGGTCTGCGAAAGCTGCAGATATACCTCGAAGTCTCCGTAGCTCTCCTCCCCTCAAGGATAGTGCGCCTGAGTGGAGGTACCTGGATCTGCACATGAAAAACATCCGCAGGAAGGGCATGAGTACACCACAGTGGTACTCAGTAAGTGCCAAGCCTAACCTCGGTTGGGTAGTGACGAGGAAAGGTCAGGGCCCTACTGAGGTAAAACACAATATATAATAGGTTAAGGGAAACAGTGTAGATAAAGTCTACAGCAAGAATCTAAACAGGATAAATAAGGGAAACAGTAATAGGAAGCACAAAAAAAACAATATAAGCAATACTGCTCACAACAGGAAGTAATAGCCGGGGATCTCTTGGTATCCCGAGGATCTCTTGGTATCCTCATCATATACACTAGGGATCTCTTGGTATCCCGAGGATCTCTTGGTATCCTTATCATTTACATGAGGGATCTCTTGGTATCCTGAGGATCTCTTGGTATACTCAAATCTTACATTTACATGTGCCGGGGATCTCTTGGTATCCCGAACCTCAATCCAGAACATAACAAGTACAGGGGGATCTCCCGGGATGCCGTCCCGTAGTCCCAATTTAAAACACACAATAACAGCCCAACACATTAGGATAAATGCTAAACTCAGAGCAAGTAATAGAAATCCTAGCCTAACATTCTCCACGGAGTACAACAAGACAGTTTAAGCACTTAAGCAAGTAAGTCAACTAAACATGCTTCTCTAAACTAGCATAGGACAAACTTACAATTCAAAATAAACAGGTAAGCAAGAAAAACTCAATTTAAATACTTCAAGTAAAAACGGATTTCCAACAATTAGCTCAAGTACGCACTCGTCACCTCACGTACGAGGCTTTCAAATACCAAATATCATGTCCTAAGAGGAAGAGTTCCCCCACACAAGGTTAGACAAGCCACTTACCTCGAACCGGCTCAAAATCAACTAGAAATCACGCCCTTGCCACGAGTATCCGACTCCAAATGGCCCAAATCTATTCAATTCAATTATATATCATAAATAACATCGCAAACAATTGGTTTTGCTATTTAATTCAAAGCTACAGCGTGAAATTTGGTGAAATGACCAAAATGCCCTTCAGGCCAACGTCTTGGAATCGAATAATTTTTACATTTTCAGAACCCTCGCATTCTCACGAGTCTAACCATATAAGAATCTCCCAAATCGGAGGTCAAACACCCACTCAAAACCCAATAGTTTAGCCTATGAAGTTGTACCCAATTTTTCCAATTTTTGATCCCAAATTCGAATTTTATGATAGATTTAACTACAAAATGATGAAATATAACTGGAAGGGATTAAAGAAACGTTACCCAATAGTCTTCTCTTCAAAACCCTCTAAAAATCACCCTTCCCCGAGCTCAATTTGATTTTTCTAACTTATGAAATCTAACCCTCAAAATTTCTATATCTGCACAGGCATTTCCGCTTCTGCGGACAAGGGACCGCTTCTGCGGTCCCGCTTATGCGGAAAACGAGCCGCTTCTGCGGTTTTCATTAAAAATCCAGGGTTCCGCTTCTGCGGTCTTAAACCGCACCTGCGGTTGCCGCTTCTGCGAAATACTTACCGCTTCTGCGGTTTCTCACAAAAGACTCAGGGCCGCATCTGCGATAGAAGCCTCGCAGGTGCGTAACCGCATCTGCGGTAGATCCTCCGCACCTGCGAAAAAAGCTGAGGGAGCCCAAATTCGCTCCTGTGATGGAGTGGCCGCTTCTGCAGCTCCGCTTCTGCGGTTCCCAAGCCGCAGAAGCAAAAATACCAGAAGGAAAAACCAGCTGCTGCAACACTTCAAAAATTTCTCCATTAACCACCCGAAATCATCCCGAGGCCCCTGGGACCTCAACCAAAAGCACCAATAACACCTAATACCTCATTCAAACTTCTACCAATCCTTAAACCACCTAAAACAACGCCGGAAACTCAAATTAAACACGGATTTGAGCCTAAGAACTTCAATTTTCATCAAAACACGCTTTCGATCAAAAACCTAACCAAAACACGTTCGAATGACCTGAAATTTTGCGCACACATCCCAAATGACATGACGGAGATACTGCAACTTTCGGAATTCCAATCCGACCCTCGGATCAAAAACTCACTATCGGACCGGAAACTTCAAAAATTCAAACTTCGGCATTTCAAGCCTAAATGAGCTACGGACTTCCAAATTACATTCCGAACATGCTCCCAACCCCAAAATCACCTAACGAAGCTAACGGAACCATCGGATTTCCATTCCGAGGTCGCCTTCACATTGTTCTGACTATGCACCACTTTTCAACACTTAAGCTCCCATTTAGGGACTAAGTGTCCCAAAACTCTCCGAAACTCAACACCGAACGTCCTGGAAAACCAAAATAGCAGAAATAAACTTAGGGGAAGCAGTTAATTAGGGATCGGGGCGCTAATTCTTAAGACGACCGGCCGGGTCGTCACAAAAGGGGTCCTAGGTTTCTAAGCCTATAGGATCATTTCCATGCAATACTTGGTAACTTTCCCCAAGTTGGGGTGCTACACATAGCATTAGCGCACGGGTCATCATTTCTTTTACTACCCAATTACTATCTTTCAGTTGTTACCTAAGCGTTCTAGTAGCTTCTAACTCGTGCCATATGCATGCACTACCCGCCCCTTTCCTATGGTCCTGGAGGTATTTAGGACCTCTATTTAGGGTGGTTCTAGACTGACCTATGTTGCTTAAATGATAAAAAGCTAGGCGACAAAGAAAATTCAAATAGGACTATCATGTAAGGAGCAGATAAGGGCACATGTTAACCTCCACAAATAGACAACAAATGCACGCAATTAAACAAACAACTTTATTGATTTAGGATCCCATAGGTATATCTGTGTATGCTTATAAATCAAATGATAATGCATATGCACTATTTTGGAAATATGAGGGAAAAATTGGGTATCAACACATACTGATATCATCAGCATACCACACTAGATCCAGAGGTCTTCCACCTTCTCCTCCACCTAGCGACCCAAAATGCAAGGCAAGGGCAAAGGAAAGATGGATGATTTTAGTGGTATTCGGAAAGATAATGCTACTACGGCAGAAAATGTTGAAACTTCAGATGATAGAAGCATTACAGGACAGAATGAGTTGGTATTACGTTTGGAGCAGAAAATCCTGGAGCTATAGGGTGAGCTTGAACAAGTCCGAAATCTGGCAAACCTTTCCCTTACTCTCAATGTTCCTAACATTAACCAACAAAACCCAACCACTCAAAAACTAAACACCACCATAAACATACACAAAAACAGAATCCACCACCTATAGCTCCGAATCCTCCTGCACCGCACCAGTACCGTAATCCCGTGCCTCCCCAAAACCTTAACCCACCACCAGTGCAAACCCCTCAACAAAACCACCATTACCCAACTCAATACCCGCAAGCCACTACTTATCACACTCCCCAAAATGCACCACAACCTACTCCCGATCCCCAAAACTCAACCAACGATCACTTATATACCAAAGTTCCAGGAACTCATCAAAGCAATCTGATATATTGGGAAACCTTATCCCATATCCCGCAGCGAACCCTACACATACCTGAGCCAAATGAGAAGGATTTGCTCATTCGAAACATGGCAGAGGAAATCAAGAAACTTACAGGGAGAGTCTAGAGTGTTGAAGGTGGGAAAGGCGTTGAAGGTTTAAACTATGAAGATTTGTGTATTCAGCCAGAAGTAGAATCGCTAGAAGGTTACAAACCTCCCGTGTTCGTAATGTTCGATGGCACTGGTGATCCGAAGGTGCATCTGAGAACCTACTGCGACAAGCTCGTAGGAGTGGGTAAGAATGAACAGATCCGCATGAAACTGTTCATGCAAAGCCTTACAGGAGACGCCTTGTCTTGGTACATCAGTCAAAACCCAAAGAAGCGGGAAAATTAGGTAAGTATGGCATCCGATTTTATGGACAGATTCAGGTTCAATACAGAGAACGCGCCATACGTTTTCTATTTTAAAAACCTCAAGAAGAAGACGACAGAAACTTTCTGTGAGTATGTTACTCGTTGGAGATCAGAGGCTGCAAAGGTAAGGCCAGCAGTTGAAGAAGAACAAATGAACAAGTTCTTTGTTAGAGCTCAAGACCCGCAATATTATGAGAGGTTGATGGTCATCGAGAATCACAAGTTCTCAGACATCATCAAGTTAAGGGAAAGAATACAAGAAGGAATCAGGAATGGGATGGTGACTATTTTTGAGGCACTACAAGCCAAAAATAAAGCCTTGCAATCAGGAGGAATTTCAAAGAAAGAAAGAAGTGGGTGCCGTGATGGTAGCAGGGCCCTAAGTCTCCCCTCGCATACCGGACACATCCATCAACATACCAACCCTAACCCCTAAAAATACCAATACCCTACCACCACCTACCATACCTATAACACTCAACCTGCATATTTCCATTCACCTCCAACCGCCCGATAAAACTACCCAAAGCCACACCTAAACTTTGACCATTGAACTCCCAGACAATACGCCTCAATTACTGAACCATAGCCCAACTGTATGAGAGACTGAAGGCCGCTGGTTACGTCACCCCTATTCCTACTATTGTTGTCGAGAACCCTTCCTAGTGGATCAATCCCAACAAAACTTGTGCCTATCATTCAGGTATGAATGGTCATACCATTGAGGAGTGCCGCGCGCTAAAAGAAAATATCCAGACATTGATCGACACTATGGTTATACAAGTAAAGGAAGCTGTACTGAATGTCTGCAATAACCCTATCCTAGATTATAGGGGTAAGGGAGTGAACGTGATAGAAACTGATGAGGAATGGGATCATGATGGAACCATCGAAATCATTCGAGAGGGAGATACTCCTAAAACATCTATAGTCACCCTCACGCCAATTGTGGTACAAACCCAAACACTATTTGAGGTCGAGCTAGCTACACCTTTCACTGTAATGGTAGCTCCCACACGATCTTACAAGTCTGATATTGTCCCATGGGATTATGTTGCGGAAGTGAGAAGAAAGGGAAAAGCCAAGATGGAAGAGACAGGTGTTGCACAAGGTATGCCTAGAACCGGTAGAGTTTACACACCTGAGAATCTTGGAAGAACGAGCAAAGAAGTTGCATCTAAGCCACTTGTTGTTGAGATGGGCACTGACGTTCTTTGGAGGAAGATACAAGCAAGTTAATACTCTGTTGTTGACCATCCGAATAAGACTCCTTCCCAGATGTCCATTTTATCACTATTGCAAAATTAAGACGCACACAAGAATGCCTTGATGAAAGTGTTAAGTGAAGCTTATGTATCAACCATCATCACTAGTGGAGAGATGGCTAAAATGGTCGGACAAGTACTGGAGAGTCACAAAATTACTTTCCAGATGAGTTACCATCAGAAGCGTTGATTCACAACAAAGAATTACACATTACAGTGCAATTTGAGTACAAGTTCATTGCCAGTGTCCTGATAGATGGAGGTTCGAGCTTGAACGTGTTCCCGTTGATAACTCTGAAAAGATTAGGTAATGGCCTGCATGAGATAAGGATGGGAAGCATGAATATGAAGGCGTTAGATGGATCTCAGAGAGCCACTATCGGGGAAATCAACCTTGATCTACAAATGGGCGCGACTTGGTTTGATGTAGAATTCCAAGTGCTAGATATATCTGCTACTTACAACCTGTTGTTGGGATGACCATGGATACATCAACAGCTTCAGTGGCTTATACTCTGCACCAGGTTGTGAAGTTCGAGTGGAATCATCAGGAAGTGATCACTGAAGTAACCAAGGATTGAGTGAGCCAAAGACATACTAAAGGCCATATTAGCAGGGATACAAGATCATAATTGATAGAAAAGGCCTTAACACTGATTAAAACACATTTCATATGCAAAAATTGATATTCTAGAGATTCAGAACAGAGTGGGAAAATGAATTCATGTCAATAGCACACGTAAGCATTCTAGTATTAACATAGTAGACTAATTGACTAAAGAAGGTCCAGATTATGTCATGAAACGAAATAGTTCAAACATGAGAAGGAAAATTGGTTGAAGCAACTGTTAGGATCTCAATTAGTCACTAATGGGGTATGGGGATCAAGTGAGCATGCTGAGTGACAAAATAGCAGGTGAATATGTCATAGTTAACACAAACATTCTAACATTCACTATAGAGGTTAAAGACAAAACAAACAAACATGAATTAGGGAAACATCCAGATCCTTGTACTCAAGTTACCCGCTTAGGCTAACACATAATTAGTAGCATTAGGAGGAGAGTCAGATGCTAAACAGACCTAGAACAAAGTAGAATTAACAAACTCGTGCACAAAAGTAATCTTGAAAACATATTAAGCAAGGAATTCATAGGTGAGAACATACGCAAATCGAGAACACATAGGGATGAAACTGCAAGAGTCAAGTCGTACTAGTTAAACGAACAACAAATAAAAGCAAAAGGTCCACAAGAGTCTAGAAGAATTCGAACAGTAGATTCTCTGTGGCCTTGGCTTTCAGCCAACCACCACAAAACAAAGAGCAAGATAATAAGGAATTCATAGAGCAAAGCCTCAAGTTTTAGTAAAATTATCTCGATTCAGGTCCGTCCAAAAAAGGGAAGAGGAATGGGTTTATATAGCAGTAAAAATCGAATGCAGAAACAAGGAAAATAATTTATTGAACACAGGTAAGGAAAAAAATCAAGTAAACACAAACGAAGAAAAGGGGGAAATCTCGTATGCAAGTCAGTAAAATAATCAGAAAAGGAAAAGTATCAAACTCCAAACCCTAGTTAGGGTTTTAAACTCGAAATCAAACAATTGGTATGAAAGAACCAGTTCTTCTCGCGTATATGGACGGAATATCACACAAATCTTCAAGATTGAGTCGATTCGCATCCGATATAGAGGTGTTATATGCCAAAATTAGGCAAATACCTAAGTAATACGAAAATCGAGTAACCAGTACCAAAGGAAACCAAATATGGCAAATAATGGTAAAATCACATTATCAACGGGATTAGGAGAGGGGATTTGGGGGTGAGACGGCTAGGGTTTGATAGAGATGAAGAGAGCATTGAGAGAGTTTAAGGGCGGCTGGTTTAGAGGGAATGGGGAATTGGGTTTTGGGGTTGGGTAGTAAAAAGAGTAGGTTAATAGGCTATTGATCTTAGAAATCAACGTCAAGGATTTTAAAACGGGACTGGGGCGGATTAAAGAATCGGGTACCGACCCGGTTTTTGGGTTAGGGGTCGTTTGGTTTGGGCTGTTGCGGACTGGGCTAAGTTTTGGATAGTTTTGGGCCACTAATGTGGTACAAAATTGGTTAGAAAGGGCTATTATTTAAATACCAAAAATTTTATCAAACAATGATTTATAAAAATACTTAATAAATTGAATAAAATATTATTTAGGCCCTGAAATATTTAAAATAATAACTTTGTATTGTAAAAATATAAATATACTATTTTGGCACAAAATAATATAAAATAGAGGGTAATTGTGTGAATATAGGCAATTATTATAAAATTAGACAAAATATCTTAAAAATGCTAGTGTAATTACAAATAATGAAATAAAATGTTTGAAACATATATTATAGGTGCAAAATAACTATTTTTGGTAACCAAGTCATCACAAGAAAATTTAAAGGATAATTACTAGATATTAAAATGCAAGAAAATTAATTTAGCGCTCTAAAAATTATGGAAAAATGCTTACATGAATTTTGTAAATTAAATAATGGCGCAAATATACTATTTTTAAAGTGTATATATATATATATATATATATATATATATATATATATATATATCCCTGGTGTTACGGGAATCAGGCCGTGTGTAGTTCCGGATCCAATGGTGAACGAAACCGATGGAGTTGTTATAGGAATGGCCGTGTGTTTCGGAAAGGGTTCTTTTGGGGCAGGACAGTATTTGATTAATTTATGTGAAGTCATGAATACGAATTTGAAATGTTATGGTTATATCAATGAGCAAATATTTGAACGATCATAGAGTAAGAAACGGGAATTGATGATGGTTGGTTACATTTTGAAATAGTTTCGGGATGGGGATGTTATGAACGGAAAGCGGAGCGAAGATTGCTCCCGTTTGAAGAACGGTTACTTCATGGGTTCCAGCAAAATTTAAAGCACGATGCATGCAAATATATATGGATTATTGCGTGAATTTAAACATGATGCGAATTCCCTTTGGACCATGAAGATTGTCTTTGGATGGTGAGGATGATGTATGTTGATACCCAATTTTTCCATCATATTTAAAAAAAAATACATATATACTTTCAATATAGTGCATGAGCATCAACCAGTATTTTTCAATAATTTCCTGTAATTTTAAAAGAATTTAATTAATTTATTCTAGCATTTTATTATCTAGTTAATTACTAATTGCATCACAAATAAATTATTGGTTAATTTTTTTCATAATATTATCTTTATGCTAGAATTGTACATTTTACAATAATAGCCCATATGTATGCACAATTATATTATTTACACAGAAAATGATTTTTTATATTTTTATAATATTAAGTAATTATTTTAAATTATTTTCATACACAAATAGCATTTTTATTATTTATTAATTATTTTTTATAAATTATTTTATTAATTTAAATGGGTATTTAAAACATAACCCTTTTTAATTAACTAATTTCGGATCTAGCCCAATACCAACCAGATTTTTTCCTATTCTTTCCTTATGTGTGATTCATAGTTGGTACTACTTTCCTTAATTCTTTTGCTAGCCTGGTTTCTGTACTTTGATTATTAGAACCGACTTTTAATTTATCTCTGGACTTACTACTTACCTTATTTAGACCATAATCTTGACTGCTGATTTATTCCGTGCTAGTTTAAGTGATATTTCTGTGATTCTACCAATTAATCGATTCCTGTTAGCCCTAATTGACTGAGTAACTGATCTCTCTGCCTTATTTGTGTTCTATTGATTCTCCTACCTTATATGGTTTTACTCTACTGTATGCTATAAAAACCTTTCATTACTCTAATTTTAACACACACGCTCACGCTTACAGACTTACACTCACACTTACACACTCTTATAATTGCTTCACTTTGCAACTTAAAAGCTCTCTGCTTTCCTTCAAAGGATTTAAGTTCTCTCTCTGTGTGACTACTCTGATTTCTGCACTGTTTAGCCGGCTTGAAGCCAAGGCTAAACTCTTTGGATCCAAATAGCCATTACATTCCTGTTTACTTTCTTCCTTACTGGTATGTGTTAACTCCTGTTATCCTATTCTGTTCCTTGTGCTTATGTGGCTAGTTTACTTCAAACCTCAGCATGTTTTTGTGTGATCTATGATTCATGTTTTCTCCTTTCTCAACTGGCATGTTTCAGTCCCTGTTATCCCATTCTGTCTTATAGTTTATTTCGACCTCAGCATGTTTTTCTATTACTGCTTTCTCATCTGGCATGCTTTAGTCTCTGTTACTGTATTCAACCCGATGTGCTTATTGTTTGAGATTTCGGCATGCTTCTGTTTGTTATATGCCCATATGATTTCTCTATATCATTGCTTGAAACTCGGGTAGAAACCCTGCCTATAGGTTTGTTGGCGGTTATTGAATGTTACTAGTTTGGAGATCGTGCCAATAGGATTTTCTGATTGCTTTATGCTGTATTTCACTCGCATGCTAGAAATCCTGTCTATAGGCCCCTTTGCATTCCTGTCCATAGGATCCATGCATATTTCTAACTAACATGGATTAGTGACCATGTCTATAAAATTCTATCTGTTTGAATAATAACCTTTCTTGGAAATGTGCTTAAGATTCTGCCCACATGTGATTAATAGATACCATGCCTATAGGAAATAAAACTTAGATACCATGCCTATAGAAATGAAAGGAATCAATTTCAAACCTAGAAATCATGTCTATAGGATTTAAACTAATAGATATCATGCCTATAGGGTGAAATCAGTTTGTATACTTAGAAACCATGCTTATCGACGTTTAAATCAGGTCAACACTTAGAAATCCTGCCTGTAAGGATTTAAACTAATTAGAAATCATGCCTATAAGATCTAAAAGGGATAAAACCTGTCTTTATGAGTTAAAGATCAGTAATTCTCTTAGAAATCAAGTTATAGGTCTTTAATCAACCTTTAGACATCATGCCTATAGGATTCTGTTCTAGTTATCTGTAGGCAAACCTGTAGGTTTATTAAGAATCCTGGGCCGAAAACTGTGATCTCGTGCTGCTTGAAACATGCCCAGATTCAGAACTTAATCAAATCAGGGCTAATTGCACATTTTTGGAAAAATAGCCCATATTAATGTATAATTACATTATTTATGTAGAAAATAACTTTTTATATTTTTATAATGTTAAGTAATTATTTTAATCATTTTAGTACACAAATAATATTTTTGGTATTTATTGATTACTTTTATAAATTATTTATTCATTAAAATATTGGATATTTAAAAACTAGCCTAAATTCTACCTATTTTCGGACCAACCCCCAGCCCAATCACCTAATAAACTTGCCCAAAACACCCCAGCCCGATAAACTAAACCTACCCGACCCAAAAAAAACCTTTTAATCATGGTCGTTGATCTCTGAGATCAACGGCCCACATTGTTTCCCTCTATTAATTACACCTTCACCCCTGAACCCTAGTCATTCGCACCCGTCCGCTGCCTATGGATTCTCTCATCTATCTGCCCAAAGCCTAGTCGTCTCCCCCAATTGTTTCTCTCTTAATCCCACCGGACATGGGATTACATTGCTGTTTCTTGACATATTCTACTTCCCCCTGGTACTGGAACCTTCTATATACCGCTTGTCTAAACATGGCAAGCGGATCTCATCAACTTCGAACCAAAGCTGGTTCAATTCCTTGACCTTTTCCGTCTATGTTCGTTCTTGTTCTTTTATGGTATGAATCTTTTTGTATCTTTGTGATTCTTACATACCTTAAGAATTAGGGTTTCAGATCTCTTTTAGATCCAACCAAATCTGGTTTGATTCTTTGATTTTAAGTGTTATCTCGTCTATATGCATCCTATTATGTGTAAATTTGTTCTTCGTTGTAGATTGTTTTACTTACCCAAAAATTAGGGTTTTAGATTCTTTTAAATCGAACCAAATCTGGTTCGATTCTCTGATTTAAATGGTATTTCTGTCTATGTTCATCTTATTTTATTCAGCATTTGATTTGTACCTTTTATTTATTTTAGATTTATGCCAATTTATGTACTTTACCTAAAATTAGGGTTTTGAAATTTTCTTTTTTCCTTATTGATTTCGATTGCTCTCCTTTCTAGTGTTTGACTAATGATTATCCATGTTTATGGTTCGATTTCTACACTATATAAACCCCTCCCCATTCCCCTTTGGGAGTTCTTGAATCATTAAGAAAAATTACTAAAAATTAAAGTTGTATGCTCTTTGCTCTTTAACGATCTTGTTCTGCACTTTGGTTCTTAGCCGACTGAAAGCCAAGGCCAGAAATTCTAGGTTCTTGTTCTTTTGTTGATATTCATAACACTATGGACTTCCTTTCTTTCTTGTTTCATTTAACTGGTGAGTTACCAAACCTTTGTCATTTCATTCTGATTTAACATATTGTTGTTCAATATGTTTATGGACTATTCTCGTATGCAATTCTAACTATCTTACTTCAATTTTAAGCTTCTCCTAGTCTAAATGCCATTACATTTGTAGACCTGAGTTGATTAATTTCATTTAATTCTACCTAGCCTATGTGTCACTGATAGCCATCTCTTGAGTGTTTATGTTTGCTATTAGCCATGTTATTTGAACATGCTTTCATATCCCTTTTCTATGGACTCAGTATAAGTGTATTCATTAAGTAAATACAAGTCTGTTTTTGAATCTGCTGTAATGTAGCCTGTTTTGATCATGTTTTCATCATGTCTTGACTTCTCCAGTAATTGCCCTAATTAGCTCTCAGCATGTTATGTCCTAATGTTAATTGATATGATCTCTTCTCGTGACACTAGCCTTCTACACATAGCATAATCTAAACTCTCTTTTTTCTTCTCACTATAAGACTATCTTCCAACTTGTCTTGTTATGATCATGTGTTGAACTTGTTATTTTCTGAATTTTGTTAAGTCTGTTCTCAAATCTAAGCATGTTTTATTTCCTATCCTATGTGCTCAACTCGAATCTATTTGTACCCCTCAATGGTGTCCCTTAATTAGCCCATTCCCTTACTGTTTGGTTCTTATTCTTAGCCGGCTGAAAGCCAGGGCTATCAAGGCTCTTTCTCTAACCTCCCTAGTGTGGGCACTGCTCGGGGTCCAATTGAGACTCTTGTGAACTCTGACACACTAGGACTTGGTCCTCAGCCTATCCCTGAATCTCCTCTGTTAACCTCCCTAGTGTGAGCACTACCCTGGGTTCCTGAAGCCCTTGGGAACTCTGTTAACCTCATGTTCTGTCCCATCTCACTTGCTGAATAAGCCAATGGGCTTGTGTACATGGCCGTATTTTTTATGGCTACTGGGTTTTGGCTATGAAAACTATCTTCTGGGCTATTGTGAACTATACGAAGGCCTGGCCTGGCCGGGTGTATCTTTAGTCCTACTGTAGGCTCCCAATAGTTATTTATCTTTGTAATTTACTCCTATTCATTTTTGGTCTGTAATAACATTTGGGGTGTTAGTAAAATCTAGAAAGGGGTTCTATCTTAACATTTGCATGAAAATGGGTAAAGATCCTGCCTATAGGTGCTTTACTGTGCTCAATGTGTTATTATGTTAGAAATCTTGCCTATAGGTATTCTATTTTGCTCAAAATGTGTCATTATGCTCTAACATGTTCGATTATTATGTGTTAGTAATCCTGCCTATAGGTTCTTCACTTGGTTCAAATATGTTCTTCTCTTACCTGTTAGAAACCATGCCTATAGCATTATGTTGATTTGCAAACATCTGTTCTTTGTAATGTTCACTTAGCAATCATTCCTATAGGATTCAATAACTTTAATTAGTTTAAAATCTGCAAATATCAAATGCTCAATGTGTTTGCTGCATTCATTGTCAAAGTGTGGAGGCTAACTTGAGCCCTTAACTGCTTTTATCTGAAGTCCAACTTGTTTTGCCTGTTGATTAGTTTTATCATTTTGACAAGCCTAAGTGAAGTCTAGAACTCCATTAATAGAGGTCCAAAGCCTCCTGGACCATAGGCATGGGACGGGTAGTGCACGCATAAGGTATGGTTTAGAATCAACTAGTGCGCTTTAGGTAACAACTTAAAGATAGTAACCGGGTAGCAGGAGATGATAGTCTGTGCCCGCTGAATAATACGAGTAACACCCCATCTTGAGGGAGTTAGGAAGTATTATTTATGTTGCACGGGGTGATACTTTAGGCTAAAAAAATTAGGACCACCCCCCCCCCAACCTTTTCTTTCAATCAATTATTTGTGTTTAATAATGAACTTCCCAAATTCTTTTTTTCTTATCTTTGATCACATAGACTAATTCATATAATTGAGTTCGGCCGGGACCCATAGTTGTGGACCTCGAAGAGTGCCTAACACCTTCTCTTCAAGGTAATTTCGAGCCCTTACCCGATCTTCGGTGACACAAACTAGTCAAACAGAGTTATCTGCAAAATAGGTGCCCTAACGCACCTCAAACCCTTTAGGTGGCGACTCTCTCTTTTAAAACCATTCCTTAAAAGAGTTGTCATGTGTCGAAACCCGATTTCGCGAGAAAAAGGGGTGCGATAGTATGCACGAACCAACCTTTGGGAATGGGAATAAATAAAAGAAATAAAAAAAAGGTAACCAAGTAAGTAAGGTGAAGTAAAAGAGTGTTTGCAATATTTAAAAATGTTTCGCAAAAGTCATGCAATAATTCGCGTCCTAATGTAGGGACCTCATTATGCCTGAGGTAGGCCTAAGTGACACATAGACTTGGAGAAAATTGATGCCAACGTTTGCTTCATTTCATTAGTGCAAAAATAAGCCAAAACAATCTTAAACTGAATCGACAATAATAATAATAATAAAATCACTAATGGCATTAAACCTTATTACACCGAAGTCTGATCTAAACTAGAAAGCAGTAAAGAACATCTCTCCTAATCTACTTGGTCCCTGAAGGACCTTCTCCGTGCTTGGCTCTCTTGACCCCAACAATCATGTTTCCAAGATCGTGCATGTCCAGTAGCAAATAAGCCTTTGCCAGCTTCCCTCCTTCATCGACGTCCATGCCTTGACAATCCCAAAGTCTCTTTCTCATCTTCCCTTCTATCTCCATCAATACTTGTTCCAAGTATTCTAACCTCTCTGTCGACTTATTGGAAATCTCCTTCCATTCTATTATCGCCTCCATGTTCACTTTATGTTGTTCCAAATGCTTAGTTTCGGACTCGAACACCCTTTTGCGTAGCCTCTTGTACTTCACCTATGCCTCAGCCACTTCATCTATGATCCTATCATTCAGATTGACTCCTGGTTTGACGTCCCCAGCTATGTCGTCTTTTAACCATGATATATAGTAGTACATATGACCGACGTGATACATGTCTGGCTTAATAGTTTCTCCTTCCATGATGATCTTTTGGTTCCACATATGTTGTGATTCGAACTTGAATGGGATGACATCTCCGTTGAAATCTACCTTGTACTGAACCATGTTGGAAATCCGAGGTATGACTTGTTTTCTTCCAACTTGCCTCATAACCCTTATAGGAGCGATGCCTCACAGCCTCATTAGTATTAAGTGAGTAGTCCCTTTTGATCTGATGATGAACTCACTACTAGAAAACCATTCAAACATCCATTGCACTTGCTCATCTATCAAATTGCTGAAGAAACGCACCCAGCCTACAACATTTCCAGGCTTTGCAAACCTGTCTAAAATGAACGTCATTTTCTTTGGGTGATGGTTGGCTATGTATTCATTCAGTGGCCTTCGCATAAGCTCTTGCCGATACTCTCCTCTTTCAAAGTGTTCCATCAAACAAACTTATAGAAATAGATTACAACCCTCAAAGTGTCAACCCTTTCTTGCACCGATCCAAAGCACGGTACATCTCAGCTAAGATCATGGGGATGATAGTGTAAGTTTGTCATTCGATGCCATCCATTAAGGTCCTGGTGACCATGGCTAAGAGAGTATGGATCCTTCCTCCTTGCATCGGAAAGATCAACTATCCCAAGAAGTAGACAATGAAAACATAAACCCGGTGGTGCACCCATCCTAAAGAGGTAGTGGCGAGTTCATCATGATGAAGGCGATATGATTTGCTATGCCCATAACGCTTGTAGAGAAACTCAAAAGGGATGTATGATTTCTTTAGACAGAGCAGTTCATCATTCTTCTTAAAACCCAACATTTTCAGAAAACTTTGTGGAGTGCGGTTTTCTGGTACTATGGTAACTTGGTGAAACCCCTTATTTCTTCCAGGAGATGAGTCATTTCTATATTGCCAAATCAAAAAACGGCTCTTTTCTCGTCACTGAACATGGTAGCGGCCTCGATCAGTTCTCTATTTTGTCGAATGTTCAGCAAAGATGGCAAGTCACCAAGTACTCTCCTTACATGATTTCTATCACAAGGTGCAAGGTCTTTCCACCGGTTAATTAGCAGAGGCGGTATGTTTTGGACCATACCGAACCTGGGGATTTTGTGCTTGATTTTCTGCAAACAAACAAAGGTTAGCCCTTTCCACCTCCAGATTTGACTACATACGTAATAATGATCAACAAGTTGGCACGTTTTCTCCAAGTAATGCACATAATATGATGGTTTCCTTTAGGATTATGGAAATTCGGTTGGACTTTGGACAAGGTTTATCTAAGTTGTTTAATGCGTCAATGGCGCCTCAATCCATACTAGGTTTAGCATGATGCATGTACATTTAAAATTAGAGTGGGGTTTCTACAAAGTTCTAGATTGGTACTCTCAAGTGGAAAACTCGAGAGGGAAAGGCACGAGACTGTCGACTGCACCACTGATCAACTAGTCTACCAAATAAGCCTTTCCGGTTTAAAAGGGTGATTTTAGTAAAGCGCAGACGCTCATTAAGCGCCGCTACGTTGATAATATGCATGAGTCGAGTATGATGCGGAGCATGCTCTATGTAGAAATAGTAACACGTTGCCAAGTATTTGCATGATTAAAGTGCATAAAGACAGTAAACAATATGATAAAGATGAACAGGAATAGGAACAAAAGAGAAAAGAAAAGAAATACAAAAAAGAGAAGTCAGTTTAACTCATGAAAATGTGCGAGAACGTAATGAAACAAATAAGGAAATATGGATGGGAGAGTAATAATATAGCAGTCTTAGACAGGATGAAGGAGAGAAGCTGGCAAAGGCTTATTTGCAATAAAGGGAAACAGGGAGGGGATGTTCATGTAATAGTAATTTAAGCAAATAAAGGAAAGTAAGGGACGGGATGTTTATGTCATAACAATTTAAACAAATAACAGAAAATAAAGGAAGGAATGTGCATATCATAGCAATTTGAACAAATAAAGGAAGCATGTCATAACAATTTAAACAAATAAAGGAAAATAAGGAAAGGGATGTGCATGTCATTGCAATTCGAACAAATAAAGGAAGATAAGGGAAGGGATGTTCATGTAATAGCAATTTAGACAAATAAAAGAGAATAAGGCAAGGGATGTGCATGTCATAGCAATTTGAACAAATAAAGGAAGATAAAGGAAGGGATGTGCATGTCATAGTAATTTAAAGAAAATAAAGAAAAATAAGGAAAGGGATGTGCATGTCATAGCAATTTAAAAAAATAAAGGAAGTTAAGGGAAGGGATGTTCGTGTAATAGAAATTTAGTCAAATAAAGGAGAATAAAGAAAGTGATGTCATGTCATAGTAATTTGAACAAATAAAGGAAGATAAGGGAAGGGATGTGCATGTCATAACAATTTAAACAAATAAAGGAAAATAAGGAAAGGGATGTGCATATCATAGCAATTTGAACAAATAAAGCGAGATAATGGAGGGGATGTTCATGTAATAGCAATTTAGACAAATAAAGGAGAACAAGGCAATGAATAGGTATGTCATAATAATTTTAACAAATAAAGGAAGATAGGGGGGGGGGTGTGCATGTCATAGCAATTTAGACAAATATAGTAAAATAAGGGAAATAATCCACATAAGTCAATTTCGTTAAGGTAAAAGCCTAAACGTAAGTCCTCAGCAGAGTCGTCATATTGCCACGCCCCTTTTTCTCGCGAAAGCGGGTTTCAACATATGACAGCTCTCTTAAAAGGGTATTAAAAGAGAAGAGTCGCCACCTAACGGTGCGTTAGGTAACCTATTTGCAAATAACTCTATTGAACTATTCTGTGTCACTAGAATCGAGTAAAAGCTCGAATTACCTTAAATAGAAGGTGTTAGACACTCTTCGAGGTCCACAACTATGGTTCCTGGCCGAAGTTTTAACTATGTGGATTGGATAATTAAGCTAGGTAACTAAATATGCAAAGACAGATGTAGAAGTTGAAAGCTCCATTATAACATAAGAATTAACTATACGGCTAATTGATACAAGTCTTATAAAATCATAATGAGTACAAATGACTAAATGCGAACAACAAGCGTATAAAGAAAGGGGGTCATAAGTTCTTTAGCCTAAAGGATCACCCCATGAAACATAAATTATACTTTGCAAATCCCTTGAGGTTGGAGTTGTTCATATTCTTCAGCGGGCAAAGACTATCATCTCCTGCTACCCAATTACTATGTTGAAGTTATTTCTTAAAGGCGCTCTAATTCAATTCTAAATCGTATCCTATGCGTTCACTACCCGTCCCCTGCTTACGGTCCAAGAGGCTTTGGACCTACTATTAGGTAGTTCTAGACTTTACTTCGATTTCTCAAAATGATTAAACTAGGCGACATTCAAAACAAATAGGACTAGACACAATAGCAATGAAAGGCTCAAGTTAACCTCCACACATAAGCTCAAAAGCACGCGATCGGATTTTTGGTTAGACTTTTTTTTTAGATGCACTAGATTCATTAGGTCCTATATGCATGATTTATGTATGATTCCAGTATTATACAGGCAGTGCTGCAGTTTTTGGACTAACGTATAGGTGGATTAAAGCGTTACAAGTCCTATAGGCATTATTTCTAATTTGTTTGCATAATAAGGTAGTGAAAACAATCCCAGAACTCTGCATTACCAGTGCTGATTTTATAGATATGCGTCTTAGGTAGGTGATAGTATCCTATAGTCATGATTTCTAATAGTTGCATAATAAGGCAGTGAAGTCGCTTGAAAACACAGGATTAGCAGCATCAACATCCTATATGCAGGATTTCTAACAATTGACAATTAGACTTGATTTTATAAAACTTTATCCCTATAGGCATGTCATCTAAGTGATGTAGTACAAAAGTAACATAAAGCAGTTGATCAATTATTCGACCTTATAGTCATGATATCTAGATTAGCAAAGGCATTGTATTATTATACTCTATAGGCATACTATCTAAAAACGTTAAGTAGTAGACATGGAAACAGTGTAGTAATTACTGAGTCGACATATTTTGACAGATTAAGTAAAGTGTGTGCGTGATTCCTATAGGCATGGTTCCTATTAGTGTGCAACACACACTAAACAAACAACAAATAAGGCACGCTGGACGTAATAGCAAATAGAACACATAGACCTTATAGGCATGTTTTCTACCCTTTCATGCAAGTATTAGAATACCCCCAACCCTCACCATCATTCGTTATTACAAAGTTAGTGCAGACCATATTGAATGATTACAGGCCCAAATACGAATATAGAATAAACCAGTAACACATCTGGGCCTTCAAACAGGCTTAGGACTTTATATGAACTACAGGCCCAAACTCCAAATGTGGACAGTGCATTTCAGACTTTCAGTAACACAGCAGGTTCAACATACCAGCCCAAACAAATAACTTACATACCCAAATGGATGACAAATTTAGCCATACAGGTGACAAAGTGCTTATAGGAATTAACTAAACAACTTAAACACTTAATTCTTAAAGCTATAGCTAACAGCATTTCTAGTCAAAACATATAAACAGGACCAGGCTAGATTGAAGGCACATAAGATACATGTGAGGCAAGTTGGGGCTTGTAATTCAAGAAAGAAAGTTTAAGAGCAACAGGATTGACAACTATAGGATAATGAACCATTCCAAAGAGAGTTGCAAAGTATAGCATGATCTAGAATTAGCCTAAAGGACTTTAAACATTAGAGTTTTGACATGAAGGTCTAGCAGAATCAAGGACAGGAACAAATGAAATATCAGTCTTCACATAGAAATTCTAACATGAGAGACTAGTGATGGTACGAGCATGACAAATAGGCTAGTGGCTATAATCTACAATGGTTGACAAGCAATCACCTAGTTGAACATGGAAAACTTAACATGCTGAGCATTAGTCATAATACCAAAGTTCATAAATATTACCAAGATTAACAGGATAGGTAAGCATAAAGACTTAGACCAATTAAACATATATATAATAAAAGGCTATGCACTGAAGTCTTAGGCAATATTTGAGGAACACAGATTTGAACAAATCAGGAGCATACATTATACTTTACAAGTAGCAAGAAAACATGTCATGCTGGTTCAGAAGAAGTTCAGGCAATACTAGCATTTAGAAATTACATGCATAGATCAATTATAAAGAAGTTAACAAGTTATATAGGAATGACTCAATAGGAATTAATACATTAGAACAAATTCTGGGCATGAATTAATCTATCACAAGAATCTAAAACAAGCAAGGAGATGAACTCCTAACAAGCAGCAGGATAGCATTCAGCTATACATAAACACATTAGGTTAAGCCGGCTTAAGACAGTCAGAGGTCATGGGCGTACATAAAAATTTAAAGCTTTAGACAAGTTCTGATGTTAGGAAACACAAGGCTACAAGATACTTCAAAGCAAAGAGGACCACAACTAGAGACAATATAGTATCATATTGGTTCATCGAAGCTTAAGTGTAAAGATCCAGCTGGTCCTTTTGAGAATAATAGCCCCGATACCCTATTAACTGCTTCCCCCATATCTTTTTCTACTTATGTGACTTACTGGGAGGTTTTATTTTTGGTCTTGGAGTGTTTTGGCACACTTCGCCCCTAAACGGAAGCTTAAGCCTTAGGATTTTGACCGTAGTCAGAATTGTGTGAAGACGACTCCGGAATGGAGTTTTGTCAGTTTTGTTAGCTCTGTTGGGTGAATTTAGACTTAGGGGCATGTCCGGATTGTGTTAGGAAGGTCAGTAGATAATTTAGGCTTGAAATGGCAAAAGTCGAATTGTTGGAGATTTTGACTGGTAGTGGACTTTTGGCATCGGGGTCGGATTCTGATTCCAAAAGTTGGAGAAGGTTAGTAGTGTTATATGACTTGTGTTCAAAGTTTGAGGTCAATCGGACGTGGTTTAATAGGTTTCGGCATCGATTGTGGAAATTTTAAGTTTCAAGTTCTTCAAGTTTGAATTGGAGGGTGATTCGTGATTTTAGCATGGTTTGATGTGATTTGAGGGCTCGACTAAGTTTGTATGGTGTTTTAGGACTTGTTGGTATATCTTGTTGGGGTCCCGGTGGCCTCGGGTGAGTTTCGAATGCTTAACGGATCTTTTGGAGTTGTGTTGGATTGGCTAAAGTTTGTTGCACCTAGTGTAATTGCACCTACGCACTTTGGGCCGCAAGTGCGGCACCGCAGAAGCGTCCTTGGAGCCGCAGAAGTGAATCTGGGCCTCCCCAATGGGGACCGCAGGTGCGGTGAGAGTTCCGCAGAAGGGAACTTGCAGGAGCGGAGGATGATCGTAGAAGCGGGCGCACAGGTACGACCCTTGATTTGTAGAAGCGACATTTGTGGACTTAAGTGGTATATGCACCTACGATGGTCTTTCAACAGATGCGGTGGACCCCTCGCAGAAGCGAGATCGCTGGGCAGAAAAAGGGCCAAGTCGAGGTTTTATCTCATTTTCAGTTTTGGGACTTTGGGAGCTCGGATTTAGGCGATATTTGAGAGATTTTCAGAGGAAGCTTTTGGGTAATGATTCCTAACTCCCTTAAGGTTATATTTCACTAATCTATAGTTAATTTCTTCATTATTTAAGGAATTTGGGTGAGAAATTTGCGGAAAAGGGTTGGAAGTTCATTAACCAAGTTTTTGAGTTTTGATTAGGATTTTGTCATCAGATTTGGATAATTTTTGTACGAGTGAACTCGTGAGTAAATGGGTGTTCATATTTTGTGACTTTTACCCGATTCTGAGACGTGGGCCCAGGGAGACTTTTTAGGACGATTTTCTAATTTCTTGCTTTAGCTTTGATTTCATTAACTAGATTAGTTTCTTATAGTTATATTTATGATATGTAATTGATTTTGGCTAGATTTGGGCCATTTGGAGTCGGATATTCATGGAAAAGGCATTGTTACCAGTTGAGTGAGCTTGGTTCGAGGTAAGTGGCTTACCAAAACTTGTGTGGAGGAAATCCCCTTAGGATTTGGTACTGTTTTGGTATGTGAGCGCCGTGTACGTGAAGTGACGAGTGCGTACACGGGCTATTGTTGTAAACCTCCATTTTTTACTGAGTAATAATCTGTTTGACTTTAATTGAGTTATTCTAGCATGCTTAATTATCCTGTTTAGCCTAGAATAGCATGTCTACGTATCTTAATTGCTTATCTAATCTTTGTGCAGCATGCTTAGTGGATTTCCTGTTTTTTCCTTGACTTGCACTTAGCCTAAACTGTAGGTTTTTGTGTTATAGCTGTTATCTCCATTGTTTGAGCTGCGTATTTATTTTGGGACTATGGAACGGTATTCCGAGAGATCCCCCTGCATATTTACTTTTGGGACTACGGAACGTATTCAGGGAGATCCCCCTGCAAATTTACTTTGGGACTACGAGACAGTATCCCGGAGATCCCCTTGCACGTTTACTTTTGGGACTACGAGACTGCATCTCGGGAGATCCCCTATGGTTATTTCTGTACATTGTGTTGTATTGTTTTCTGTGATTTACTTCTTCTTACATTTCCGTCTTTTATTATACTGCGATGTTTTGTTCTGTCTTATTTTATATATATATATACTAGTAGGGCCTTGACATGACCTTGTCACTACTCGGCTGAGGTTAGGCTTGGCACTTACTGGGTACCGTTGTGGTGTACTCATGATACTCTTCTGCACATGTTTTTGTGTGTAGATCCAGGTACTTCTTGCCAGCCGCATCATCAGTGAGCAGCGACAGTCGGAGACTTCAAGGTATATCCGCCGCGTCCGCAGACCTCGGAGTCCCCCTCTATTCTCCCCTATGTCCATCATCTTCTGTACTTCTTTTGTTAGACTCTGATCTATAGAGATACTAGTTTTCCTTCTGTAGTTTGTGACTCGTGATGTTCCGGGTTTTAGGAAGACTATGTAGTATTGAGGAGTTGGCTATTGTGCATGCCGAGCAGCATGGTTATCAGTTATGTTATTACTGTTATAGTTAGTTGTTAAATTTATGTTTTCTTTTTATTATTCCGCAAATGTTAGGCTTACCTAGTCATAGAGACTAGGTGCCGTCATGACATCTCACGGAGGGAGAACTTGGGTCGTGACATTAAGCGACATAGATATACAGAGCATGAAATAAGCACAAGAAAATAAAATTGCGAGAGTCAAAGACACTTACAATTACGAATGTAACGACCCGACCGGTTGTTTCGCTTTATAGAACCCCATTTCCCTAAATGATACTTCCCGTACTTGCTTTTACTGATTTATGACTTGCTGGGATGGTTAGTTTGGGATTTCGAAGAGTTCGGGTTGAAATCGGAACACCTGGTTCCTTAAGGTTGGCTTAAAAGGCCAAGTTTTACTTCGGTCAACATTTTTAGTAAACAACCTCGAAATCAGGATTTGACGGTTCCAACAGGTTTATGTTGATTTCTGACTTGGGCGTATGTTCGGATCGGCTTTTGGATGACCCTGGAGCGTTTTGGCACTTAATAGTGAAAGTTAGTTCTTGAAGGTTTTAGAAGTTCTTTAAATTTGGTTTGGAGCGAGGTTTTGGTAATATCGAGGTCCAAACGGAATCCCGAGACCGACAATAGTTCCTTGATGTCATTTAAGACTTGCACACAAAATTTGGTGTCATTCAGAGTAGTATAAGTACGTTTCAGCGCATTGGAAGTAAATTGAAGAACTTGAAGTTCTTAAGTTTGATTCAATTGGTTTTAGGGTGTGATTCTTAGTTTTAATGTTGTTTCTGGCGTTCTGAGAGTTCGAGCGGATCCATTTTATGATTCCAAACTTGTTGGTATGTTCGGGCAGGTCCCTAGGGGCCCCAAGTGCCAATCGGATGAGGCTCGGATGAAGTGGAGAATTTAGAGCAACAGCTGAATGCACCGGTCTGTCATAATCGCACCTGCGCTTGGCCAGCTGTAGGTGCCAGCCAAGCTACGCAGATGCGGCAAAGGAGGGGCAGCCAGGTTTTGCAGGTGTGGCCCTCCCTCCGCTAAAGCGGGTACCCGTCCGCAGATGCGACAGCAGCCGGCCCAGGGCATTTACGCAAAAGCAGACTCTTGTCCGCAGAAGCGAGGGCGCAGGTGCGGCCCTATGACCGCAGGTGCGGAAATCGTTTGAGGCAGTGAGCCTCATTTAATATGGGCTTAGGCCATTTTTATCATATTTTCTTCCACTCTTGGGCGATTTGAGAGCTTTTAAGGAGGGCATTTTGACCTAGCCTTGTGAGGTAACTAATTTCACTTAATGTGAGATTAATACATAGGTTATGGTTAGATTCCAACGTGAAAATTGGTAGAAATCATGGGTTTAGATGAAAAGCCTAGGGTTTAATAAAAATGAGATTTTACCACGAAAATGATTATGAAACTTAGTGAAAATCATATATTTACGTCCCTAAGGTTATGGGTAACAACTTTCTTTGAAAATTTTCGGAATCCGGGCACGTGGGCCCGGGGGTGAATTTTAACCTTAAATCTAGGATTGGGTACTCACTTAGATAGTTAGAATGTAAAATTTTGAACATATATTGATTAGTTTCTACGCTATTTGAATAGTTTTGGATTGTTTGGCTCATATTTGAGGGTTTGAGTGCATTCTTGAATTCGGAAGTAGGCTTTGAGACGAGGTATGTCTCCTTTCTAACCTTGTAAGAGGGAATTAATCCCATAGGTGAATTAAATAAATGTGTGTACCTATTTGTGGGGGCTACGTATGTACGAGGTGACGAGAGTCTGTACGTAGCTACTATTTTGCTATTGTCCGGCTAGTTTAGGACTCATATCATGCTTTACCTGAAATGTTTGCGGCCTTACTTGCTAATTCAATTACTTAAGTCATTGGAATTTGATAAAAGATGTGTAAAAGGTTAAATTCACTTACTTGAAGATTTAATTGAATACTTGACCGTATATGTGAAATTTGTGTTTCCTTTGAAAATAATTGCTATTTGTGGATCGGGCCGAACGCCTCGGTAGTAAATAGATGCATCTATGATTCGTGCCGTTCGAGCCTCCGATAACATAGTTTAAATATTATGTTGGATCGGACCGTACGACCTCGGCATAATTTGCGCATGATAATTCTTGGAACTCTCCATGATTGATACTGCTTAAATGTCTTGAAATGTAAGCTATTAAATGACAAAACTTTATTTGAAATTTATAAATGCGAAAGAAAATCTCGTCATTTCCGGTTATTGAGCTTTCAGTATTATTCATGAAATCCATGCTTAGTATAACACTTTGATTATATTATTGTTAGCCCATAGTAAGTGTCAAAGTCGACCCCTCGTCACTACTTCTTCAATGTTAGACTGGATACTTACTGGGTACATGTTGTTTATGTACTCATACTACACTTATGTACTTAATTGTACAGGATCTGAGGTAGGTGCATCTAGTTACCCATCTGGCACGCATAGTTGATCCCCACCTCGAGACTTCACGGTGAGCTGCCGTTCTGCAGCTGCTGGAGTCTCCCTTATGTTTTACTTTGTTGTCTATTTCCTTTCACACAGTAGGCTAGCATTGTTTTGTATATTCTACTATATTGCCCACACACTTGTGACACCAGATCTTGGCACACACCCTAGTAGACTTATGATTTTGGGTTTGCTTACATGATTTCGATTTGTACTCATTCCTTCCATTTATTTATGTTACACTGGCAAATTTCTGAATCTTTAACAAATAAGGAAATGTTACCACTTAATAATTTATTTAAACAGGAAACCACTAGCTTGATCAGTGTTGGCTTGCCAAACAACGGTGTTTGCGCCATCACGACCTATAATGGAATTGGGTCGTGACAGAATTAATGAACAAGCAAATGAGAAGAGAAATTTCCAGCAGTAATTCAATTAACAGTAGCAAAGAGAAGCAGAATCCCCAAAATCACAGTGCATTAGAGTTCACAAGAGTTTCGAGTGAACTCCGGGCAGTGCTCGCAGCGAAAAGAGAACATAGTTAAATTATAGTGGCCTTGGCTTTCAGCTGGCCAAGGTCTCAAGTTTCAGAGTATAATAAGTGAGAATGAGAGAATAATGCAGTCATTCAGGTTTCTCTTAGGGGGATTTAGGGAAGGGCTTATATAGTGGTAAAAGTTGAACGAACAAACATAGAAGATAATCAATTAAACACAAAATAAGGATAGAAAATATCACATGCAATCAATGATAGAACCAATAAAAAAAGAGTTAGAACCCAAACCCTAGATGGTACGAATTCAGGGCGAATCATTCACAAGCCGTAATCACGACGGAATCAACGAAGATATACTAGATACAAGAGAGAGCTTTCTCTTCTCCAGTGTATAGAACCACAAACGCACCTAGAACCATATAATCAAAGCCAAATCTGTGAGGATCGAACTTGCCATAAGTATAATGGTAGCGAAAGTTACCATAAATGAATAATAATAATAGAAAAGGTAAGTAGGATCCGCGTATGAACGTGTATGAGGAAGGATGCTGGGATCTTTTAGGTCGGCTCGGATTTGGCCTCTAAGGGAGAGGAGAGCAGGTTAGGCGGTTGTGGATAGATAAGTGCTCTCTAGGGTTTGGTCACGGGGATAAAAGGAGAATGGGGGATTTATTATGGGTCGTTGATCATTTAAGATCAATGGCCAAGATCGAATAGGAAACGGGGCGGGCCAAATGAGTCGGTCCCCGACCGGGTCAAATTAGAGGCTCGTTTGGCTTGGGCTCTGTGAAATGGGCCAGGGATTTGGGGTGTTTAGGCCATTAATGTCACGACCCAAAATCTAACCTTGGTCATGATGGCGCCTATCGTATTACAAGGCAAGCCTATTCCCAAAATATTACTATTGATTGATTTTAAGAATTTAATAAAACATTTCCAATAATTAAATTCTTGATCAACTAAAACTCTAAATTTAAATGATATAAAATACGGAAACGAGTCCCAAACATCGGGGTGTCACTAAGTCATGAGCGTCTAAAACTCTGAACTGAGATATATAAACTGTCTAACTGTCCAAAGAAGAAATGATAAAAGGAGTAATAAGGCCCTGCGGACGCTAGCAGCTACCTTGCAGTCTCCAAAGATAGCCGGCCTGAACTCAACGATCGTCGCGCTCTAACTCACCTGGATCTGCACATAAAGTGCAAGGTGTAGTATGAGTACAACCACCTCAGTAGTAACAGAAATAACTAAGGAACTGAGCAGTAGTGACGAGCTGAGCAAAATAGTCCAATTATTTATTTTTCACAATTTTAAAAATAACAGGAATAAACAGGTAAATTCCATAACTCAGTAAATGCCACAAAGAAATAACAGATAAATGCAGCAACAACAAAAGTAAATGCAACCTCACAACAATGTCACTCCTTCACTCAGCACTCGCACTCAGCACTCCACACTCAACACTCAATACACTCAATACACTTAACACTCTACGCTAAGCACGGACAACTCACGTGCCATCATATCAATACCTGGATCCGCACGGTCAACTCATGTGCTACGCGGACAACTCACGCGCTATGGTATCAATACCTGGACCCGCACGGTCAACTCATGTGCTACGCGAACAACTCACGCGCTATGGTATTAATATCCTTACAACCAGGCCCTCGGCCTCACTCAATCATGTACCTCACTAGCCTCACCATTATCAACAAATAAGAGGACACATCCCACATCAAGTATCACAATATATTATCAAATAATAGAGGCGGAAGTAAACATGTACAATAATTTCTATGACTGAGTACAAATAATGTGAGCATGAATAAAACCTAAACAGGTTCTCTAACATGAAGGCAAACAAGTTCAACAACAAGTAAACACATATTCACAGATAATAGCCATTAGGCCTCACAGGACGGACCAAGTCTCAATCCCTCGCGGTGCACACCCACACGCCCGTCACCTAGCGTGGGTATCACCACCAAACAATCACATGATATCAATTTCTCCGGGTTTATATCCTCAAAGCGGAAGTTAAAACTGTTACTTACCTCAACAGCGTAAAATCCTACTCCGGGATGTCCTCGTCCCTCGACTCGGTCTCCAAATGCTTCGAATCTAACCATAATCAGAATACTACTATCAACATAGTCTAAAGAATCGAATTACACAATAAAAACTACATAAACATGCCAAAAATCTGAATTCGGCCAAAACCCGGCCCCCGGCCCCCGGCCCCCGGTCCCACATCTCGGAATCAGTCAAAATGGAAGAATAATAATCCCCGTCCTCTCCCGAGTCTAACCATATAAAATTTATCAAAATCGGACTCCGTTTGGTCCCTCAAATCCTCACTCAAAACTCTCCAAAACTCAAACCCTGACTCCCTCAATTTCACTTTGAAATCATCAATCAAATACCAAAAACGAAGATGGATTCATAAATTATAATCAAAATCGAGTAGAGAACACTTACCCCAATGCATATGGTGAAAATCGCCTCCAAAATCGCCCAAATCCGAGCTCCCCAACTCAAAATATGAAAACCCTAGTTTTGCATATTTTTCTACCAGCTATTCTGTCTCGTTTCTCGTGCCAAACGATCCCAAAACTCGTTTTTTATGCCTCCAATGGATTCCTTGTGAAATTCTAGTCAAGTTAGGCTTTTGAATCACTCAATTTGACCTTATAACGAAGGAGATATGTAGGTTTTAATATTTGCAAATAGTGCAGATTTTTAAATACGCCGCTAGTGGCAATTTCGTAATTACTCTGAAAAAATCTAGCAACCTGATTTTTAGTAAAATGACCATAAAATCCTCATACGATGTCCAAATTCGATGATTCTTTTTGCTACAGGTCCGTAATTACAATACGGATCTAATGATTGAATCAAAAAAGAAATCGGAGCTCATTTGTTCAATATGATATCATTTATGCTTGAAGAAACGACGTCGAAACATAAGAAAAACGAGCGCAACACAACCCAAACCTATTCAAAACTCATCCGAGGCCCTCGGGACCTCAACCAACAATTCCAACAAGCATGTATCACTACCCGAACTTAGTCAAACCTCCGGAACACCCAAAACCACACCAAAATACCAAATCAACCTCGAATTCAAGCCTAAGAACTTCTAAACTTCCAACTTTTGCCAATTCAAGCCTAATTCTACTACGGACCTCCAAATTATATTCCGGACACACTCCAAATTCTAAAATTACCCAACGAATCTAATTGAATCATAAAAATCCAAATCCGAATTCTTTTACTCATAAGTCAACTTCCGGTTGACTTTTCTAACTTAACTTTCTAATTAAGAGACTAAGTGTTCATTTCACTCCAAAACTACTTCGAACCCAAACCTACCAATTCGATACAACTCACACAGCTGAACAACATATAAAATAAGCATAGATGGGGAAATGTGGCTAGAACTCTCAAACGAATGAATCGGTCGTTACATCCTCCCCCTCTTAAACAAACGTTCGTTCGTCGAACGAGTCTAGAAACATACCTGGAGTCTCAAATAGGTGAAACCTTCAGCAATACCTTCTCGTCACACTCAAATCATATGAACTCATCTCGCGGTCACATCATACTCACACATAGCCCTCAAATCACGAATCCCACTAAAAGTGACACCAACGAACATATAAGCACGTGCTCACACAATCGAAATTTTCGTACTCCAGCTACAGACAAAACCCGCCTCAAGTACCCCAGACTGGCCCAATATCAAACACACGAAATCACATCTCGCACCTCATCCAGGGAATCATATATCCGTCGATGCACAACTGATACGAGCGCTCATGTGCGCGTACGAATGCGTGGAAGGAATTCAAAGAGTTACACTTCAGCTGAATCAATAATGAATTAGACTTCTGTTAT